>NC_071389.1:584035-806752 GCF_022682495.2 Desmodus rotundus | reverse complement strand
CCTCAGGGCCACGCCCCTTGTGTCGCCCAATCCGAGCCCGCTCCACCCCGGCGCGGCCCCGCAGGCAGTGACGCACAATTGTGCGCTGCAGGCCCAGCCTGGCCGCCATCAGGCACCGCCCACGTGGGCGGGGCTATCCGGGTGCCCGCGGCCATGGCTCCGGAGGCCGCCAGCGCCCCGGAGGTGGTTCGCGCGGCTCAAAAGGACGACTACTACCGTGGCGGGCTGCGGAGCGCGGCGGGCAGCGTCCTGCACAGCCTGGCGGGTAAGGCCGCGCGGGCGGGGCCCCGCGGGGGGCGCGGCCCTGGGGCCAGGGGGCGACCCAGGCCGGTCCGCTAGTGAGCTTCCGAGGGCGCGGCTGACAGAGTGACCGGCGCCAGAGAAAGGTCTGGCCCGGGGGTGGTCCAGGGCGCCACGCCGCGAGGCGGACGGACGAGCCCCCAGACCCGCCCGGCGCAGCTGCCTGGGACAACTCGGCTAGGACCTACGCCCTCACGGAGGCTGGCGCCGAAGGAAGAAGCGAGTGCCGCGGGCACCCCGACGGCCCGGAGTGGGGCGGAGCTGGGTGTGGGGAGAGGGCGAGGGCGAGGGTGGGGGTGGGGAAGCCTCGCGTCGGCCGCTGAAGCTGCCCAGAGCTGGGACGTGTTCGGAATAAGTGGAGTGTCTGTTTATACTGCAAACACTTTGGCTTGGTGACAGAAGCTTCTGTCGGTGCTTTACAAACATTTAACTCATTTAGTCCTCAAAACGTCTCTGCAAGGTAGGACGTGTCATGCCCAGTCCCACAGATTGGGACATTGGGACTCCTGAGAGACCCAGGAACTTGCCTAAGGTCACAACCAGCAGGTGGGGAGCTGGGATGGGATGCTGGACAGGGGTCTCGCTTGTGCTCTCTGTCACTACACCACACTGCCTGTCCCCGTGGCCCTTCTGGGCACCAAACCCTTACCCAGGTGAGTCCTGAAGGAGAAGATGGACTGCAGGTGGGCAGGTACTCAGGAGATTCAGTGGCCCAGGCAAGAGGGGTGCAGGTAGAGCTGAGTGAGGCACACCAGAGGCGGGGGCCGGAGGTGCGTTTAGGGTCCCCTCGCCTCAAGGATGGGTGTTTGGGCTGGGCGTTGGCAGCCGGAGGACCTGCCCTCACCCTGCCCCCACAGCGACAGTGCTGTTCCTGCCCCCAGGTGCGAAGACGTGGCTGGAGTGGAGGAAAGAGCTCGAGTTGCTGTCGGACGCAGCCTACTTCGGCCTCACCACACTTGCAGGTAGCACCCCTGTGGGGCCCAGGGGCCCAGAGCCCACGCCAAGCCCGGAGGACAGCGGGGGGCCCACAGCAGAATGAGAAGCTCCTGGCAGTGCTTCCCAGTGCTGCTGGAGCTGGCTGGGATGCACCTCAGGGAAGGAGAGGACCCCGGGACCCGCCTCTACAGGAGGGGCCACGCCTGGGGCCTGTGCAGACTCTGATGTCTATTCGCCCATGGTGCCTGTGTCCTCCTTTCATCCTTTCTGTGTCCCTGGGGACTCTTGTCCTGGACCTTGCCCAGGGTCCTTGAGGCCAATCCTCTGTGGCTGAACCCAGTAGTACAAGAGGGCCCTGGGCACGAGCCCTGCCATAGGCACAAGGACCCTGGTGGAGCCCTGGCCGTCCTTCACAAGAAAGGCAGGGACACGGTACAGCGCAGCACCTGCCTCAGCCTCTCTCGTGGGTGTCCCCCCGACCCCCAGGCTACCAGACCCTCGGGGAGGAGTACGTCGGGATCATCCAGGTGGACCCGTCCCAGAGGCAGGTGCCCTCGAGGCTGCGCCGTGGTGTGCTGGTCGCGCTGCACACCGCCCTGCCCTACTTGCTGGACAAGGCCCTGCTGCACCTGGAGCACGAGCTACAGACCGACAGCCACAGTGGCCGACCCTCGCAGGGCGGCCTGGCACCTGGCACGCGGGGCCGGTCAGGAGCCAGGCGCTGGGTGCACCGGCAGGTGGCTGCCCTGACGGAGCAGCAGCGGAAGGCGCTGCTGCGGGCTGTGCTGGTGTTCAGGCAGGGCCTGGGCTGCCTTCATCGGCTCCACGTCGCTTGGTTCTACATACATGGCGCCTTCTACCACCTGGCCAAGAGGCTCGCCGGAGTCACCTACGTAAGTGTGGTGCCGCCCGGACTTGCTCCTCCCTGGGTCATCTGTGTACAGGTGGCCCAGCACAGCCACAGGGCAAGGGCCAGGATCCCCGACTGGGTTTGTTGATTCATGTTGTACTAAAAACAAGAAGAAGAAGAAATTTAGTTTCCACACACCCTGAGGGCAGGGTGCAGCTGCCCTGGATGTCAGGCCGGTGCCCTGCTGTTCACTGAGCACAGGCCACCCCTTCGAGACGTCCTGCTGGGGAGTCGGGTGCGAGGACACCTTCCTGACAGTGGCCCCACAGTGACTGCGTGAGCCCCACAGCTGCCGGCATGCTGTTAGTCTTCCCTGGTCCGTGCGTGCCCACTCTGCTGGACCGCCACTCACACCCTGTGTCGCGGTTCCCTTGCTCCCACTTGCCCAGACAGCTGTCTGCGCCGGCTCGCCTTCCTGGGTCGCTCGCAGCATCATGCTCCCTGTGGAGAGCCTGCCCTGCCTTCCTTTGCCTCCTTCGGCAGCCAGCACTGTCCTGGGCACCCGAGCTTCCCCCATCAGTCCGGCCTCTGTCCCTCACGTGCTCATTTCCCTTCAGTGTGTGTGGCTGAGCTGCTGGGACAAAGGGGCCTGAAAACCCAGGCTTTTCCCTCCTGGCACATGTGGCTGCCCTCCCGCCCCAGCCAAGGGGAGGGAGACAGGACATGGACACAGCCAGAAGTTGCACCCGTAACTCCCTGCAGGAGAGGCTGGCACACTGTCGCCCCTGTGGCATGGTGTCATCTACAAGCAGGGAGTTTCTGCAACACAGCTGGCTGGCAGCACCTGCCAGCTGTGCTTTTCCTCCTGCCCCACTGGGTGCTCTTTCTCGGGCTTCTTTGCTGGTTCCTTCTCTCTCTGATGTCCCCCACCCTCAAATTCTCACCTGCTTCCAGAGTGACCTGCACACTTCCAGCTCCGAGCAGGACACATCTTGGCTCAGCACTTTGCTCCTGTCAGGAGTGAGGCCCTGAGCTGTCCAGCGGTGTCCCTCGCCTGCCCGCCCACCTGGTGCTCCTGCCCCTCACTCAGCTCAGGGGCCCCATGGTCACTGTCACACCTGCACCGAGAGGGCAGGTTTGGCTTCATTTGATGGGCTCGAGTGCTGGGGGAGGCCAGACCTCCAGGCTGTCCGCTCTGTGCTGGCTGGCTGCTGATCATTCCCTGGGGTCCTTGATAGCTCCGTGCCCACCGCTCACCTGCAGAGGACCCGAGGGCTCTTGCCAGCTACAGGCTGCTGGGCCTCATCTCCCTGCTGCACCTGGCGCTGTCCGTGGGCCTGCAACTCTACGGCCTCCGGCAGAGGCAGCGTGCCCGGAGGGAGTGGAAGCTGCACCGCGGCCTGTCCTACCGCAGGTGCGCAGGGCAGGCCCCTGTGTGTGGGGTCTCAGCTCGGGTGTGGGGTCTCGGCTCGGGTGTGCAGCTGTCTGTGGGGGCTGAGCACCCCTGCTCTCAGCAAGGACTTGGAGGCTCACCCTCCCCACCCCCGCAGGAGCCACACAGAAGAGAAAGCGGCTTCCAGAAGCAGCCTGTGCACCCTGTGCCTGGAGGAGCGCAGGCACTCCACAGCCACGCCCTGCGGCCACCTCTTCTGCTGGGAGTGCATCACCCAGTGGTGCGACACCAAGGTCAGCAGCCGTGGGTCAAGCCCAGGCTCCCGGGCAGGTGTGCGGGCAGCCCTGGTGACTGCTGGTCAGCGGCCTGCCCCAGAATGCTCTCGTCGGGCAGTGGGGGAAGACAGGCATCTTTAAAAACCCCCAGATAAGCCAGATACGGGGCCCAGTCGGGAGTCCAGGTGCCATGGTCCCCGTGTGGGTCAGCCGAAAGCAAACTGGAGCCCCACCACCTCAACTGGCAAGCTCAGCCAGAATCCAGCATGATGGGGCAGAGGGGGCCACAGAGGCCACCCAGGCGAGGCAGGGGAACGAGGGGGACACGTGCTCACCTGTGCACCCGAGCACAGGCTACTCCAGGTCCCTGTCTCTGGCTGTGGGCCCTAGTGGGTGCCTGGCGGCGAGCGGCTGACCTTCCAGGGCTGGAGGGAACCTGGCCTGACTTCAGCTGGGTGGTCCTTAGAAGTGGGACTGAGGACAGGCCTGTTCATCCCTGAACCTCCCAAGAGGCGCAGGCAGCCACAGTTGTCCACCAGCTGGGAGGCCCTGTGGGCGTCTGGGAGTAGCAGTTGGTGGTGGCCGAGACCCCTCCCCCACCCCTGTCCCTGTGTGGACTGCGGCGCTCTTCTCAGCCAGGCCACCGTGCCCGGCTCCACTTCCCAACTCCCCTCCGGGTGTATGGCCTCTGACGAAACACTGACTGCCTCCTGTTCCAGGTTGGACAGAGGCCCCACGGCGTTCTTGCAGGGGCGCAGCCTGTGTGACCTCTCTCTCCCCTGCAGACGGAGTGCCCCCTGTGCAGGGACAAGTTCCCGCCCCAGAAGCTCGTCTACCTGCGGCACTTCCGGTGACCAGAGGGGCAGGGCAACGCAGGAGCCACTGACCCCCGGGGGAAGCTTGATTCTTTCCTAAGATTAACACAGAAATCGTAAAAGTCTCTGGTTTTCCCCTTTTGTCACATAAGGCACTGCGCCGGCAGCCCCAGAGGACGGGAGCTGGACTGCGTTTCAGAAGCAGGCTGGGGCACCGGCCACTCCTGTGGCAGGAAGGGGTGCCACACCTGGCGGGCCACAGGGCTTGGCCTGCTCAA
Source organism: Desmodus rotundus (assembly GCF_022682495.2). Taxonomy (NCBI): domain Eukaryota; kingdom Metazoa; phylum Chordata; class Mammalia; order Chiroptera; family Phyllostomidae; genus Desmodus; species Desmodus rotundus. Next base: position 801,905 of record NC_071389.1, on the reverse strand, counting down.
ACAGGTGTGGAGCAAGTGGACGATGGCCCTGTCCTCGGGTGTGGTCAGCCCACCAGCCCTACTCCCTGCACACTGTGCTGGGCACACCCACTCACAGGACAAGGAGGAAGGCGCTGTCCACTCCAAAAGTGCTCAGCACTACCTCTGACCCCGCACGTGCGGTGAGTTTCCCCACTCGCAGGGCGGGGTCTGGTCTCCCCCGCCCAGGGCTGCTGCTGGGGCCGAGCCAGCAGGGGGGGCTCTGCTGTCCTAACATCTCAGCCCTCATCTGAGGCTGGTGAGTGGGAAGGTTCCCTTAAAAGTGTCCAGGCTCCTTCCTGCCACTCTTTAGTTATTTTCAGGTTTTAAAAACGACTTAACTCGTGGAGAAAGGACTTTGCCACAGGCACCCTTGGGAAACAGATTCCACAGAAGTGTTGGTGTGTTAATGTCACAAGGGTGCAATGAAAACCAGATGTCTCAAAGGCTGGTGACAGGCCCTGGGGCCTCTGGGACGCCCCGTGGGAGTGCGCGGTGTGGCTGTGGCGGAGGCCAGCACAGTGCCACTCAGCCAACGTCTAGCCCCAGAGGTGGCCCTGTCCTCCTCTGCAGCAGAGGTCAGCTGCAGACAGGCCCCCAGGACCGTGGGTCCCCCAGACTGAGCAGCGGGCCTCCACCCGTCCCAAAAACCCTTGCTGAGGCTCCAAGCAGGGCACACGGGTTCCTGCCATGTTAGGCCAAGTGTCCACTAGGAAGGTAGTGGGGAGGGTGAGAGGGTGTCCGCAGCCCAAGTGTGATAGCATCACAGGCACTGACACGGGATGCCCTCTAGACGTGAGGTGACAACACTGTCCCCAGGAGAGGGGTCTGAACTTGGCCTCTACAAAGAGGAGTCGATTTTAGCCGTGCAAGCTGATGAGACAAAAGCTGCAAACACCTGACGTCTAGAACAGTAAAACAGGTGGGGGACCACTCGGAGCCCCCACACCTGGGAGAAAAGGATTCCCCTGCAGGGCACACTCCCCATAAAGACCACGTGAGGAAGGGGACACGGTCTTTAATCGTTTGAATTAAAAAGTCACTTAGTAAAAGGTTTGAGTGTCTTCATCACATCAAAAAAAGTCACCGTGCTGGGCAGCGGCTCCCCACAGAAATCGGAGCGGAGTTGGGGGCCCCCAGGCAAGGCTGCACCCCCCAGCCTGCCAGCTCTGGGAGGGCTGCTGCGCGGACGCACACTGCAACGGACCAAGTCGGGTTTTTCCACACAAAAGACATACATCAGAGTGACCCCCAACAGTAAAAATATAATGTATATTTGGGCCCCCGGGCCCCAGAGCGGCCGCGAGAGTCTAGCACAGTTTCCTGTCAGAGCAGAGGTGGCCACCGCCCCTCAGCCAGGCAACGGTGGGGAGCACGGCGAAGACCCAGCGTCCCCAGGGGAACCGCTGAGCTCCTTCCAGGCAGGACTCCAGCAGCCGCGGCCTCCAGCGGGGCAACGGGACGACGGTGTCCTCGGGAAGGTCCTTCCGGCCCCCAGCCCCCACCTCGACTGTCGCCCAGCCTGTGCCCTGCTGGTTCTGTCCTCTGAACACCTGCGTCACTGAAAAATAAATCAACGCAATTCCGCTTAAATGCCAGTGTCTTCGAGAACCTGGCGTTGCGGTTACAACAATTGAAGCTCCTTTTTAGAAAGAAAATCCGACTCCCTCGCCATCAACTACTTTATGTGAAGAAAGAAGGCGCTGTTACAAGGCTTGAACCCGCTCGGGCTCCAGGGGCGGCCCGGCGGCCCGTCTTAACTGGAGAACGCCTTGCCCACGTCCTCCTTCCCCTTGTACGTCCTCTTGCCGTGCGTGAACGGGATGTACCGGTACTTGATCATGTGCTGGGGACAGAAAGACACACTCGTCAGGTGATGACACCAGCACTCTGGCAGAAGCTCCCAGTCCAGGGGGCACTGGGTGGGGGCACCCTGGCCAGCGGTGTGGTCGGGCCTGCTCGATGGTGATGTGGCAGAACCCACTGTCGCTGTCGGGCAGGTCCTGACTCCACTGACCCACAGGACGCCGTGCCCAGGAGGAGGGCACAGCCTGGGGCCCTTCCCACTCAGCCTGGGAGCTGTCTGCCCAGGGCCGGCCTGTGCTGGGGGAGGGGGCGGGCGTCTGTCCCCGTCCCAGGCCTGTGGGGAGCTTCCTGCTACTCCGCGTGAAGAGGCAGGTCCCGCGTCACCCTCCCGCACCACCCCCACACTGCTGGGACAGGCACAGCGCCGTCCAGTGTCTACCTTGATCTGCCTCTTCATCGTGATACAGAAGAGCATGATGAAGTACATGACCAGGATAGGCCAGAACACCGGCACGTTGAACGCCTCAAAGAAGGTGCAGACCATGGCCACCAGGATGCCCTTGGTGGCCGCGTGCCTGAAGGAGGGAGGGGAGGTGAGCGTGCTGCTCCTGAGCAGCTTGGCTCTGCGTGCACTTCACGGGGTATGGACTGCATGGCACCGCAGCGCAGAGCGCCCTCCCCGGGTCACGCAGAGTCAGAGCGGAGGGGGGCGCTGATGCTGCCCCGCTCGGGACGGCTGTGGGCCAGGCAGGGCCCCACTAAACTCCTCCTTGGTGCTCCCCTCTCAACCGAGCAAAGGCCAGCTCCCTCAGGGGGCTCCCACGCCCCCAACCTCGCCTGCTTCCCACTGCCTCTCCCCAGCATGTCAGGCTTGGGCCCCAGACTGGCCAAGGGCCGGCCAGGGCTCCTCCACACCCCGCACACAGAACCAGGTGTGGAGGCCCATTCCCTTCAGTTTTCTGGCCCGACAGACACAGGACAGTGAGGTCACCGAACCCCCATGCCCTGAAATGGGGGTCATCTCTGTCCACCTGTCACCCTCGTTCTGGTCACACCACACACCTGTCACCACCCCTAGGGAGACCGGGACCAGCCCACCCTCTGCGCAGAGCACAGCGTTTCCCACACAGCAGCTGTCCCCACGGCGCGTCTGGAGCGCACCGGGCGACCTCCTCGTGGCCTCGCCGAGCCCGGGCGCTCACCAGGGGCCGGGCCCACCACCACGCCAGCGAGAGCGGCACTCGTATTCTGGGTAAATGGATGTTCGGAACAAACAGAGCTTTAAAATGTGTAACTTACTAGCCAACTAGAACGAAAAAGGTCCATCCTCACTCTTATTAACCGCACTCAGGGAGCAGTACCTTCAGGAATTAACTCACCAAAACTTAAACTCCGGAAGCCGTCGGATGAACGGCCGGAACTCCTCGTTCTGTCTCGTGGGTAGTGAGGGGCCGTCGTCTGAAAGGCAGAGCGCCGATCAGGGGAGCGAGCCTCACCTCCCCACTTCCGCGGCTCCACCTCCAGGTCACGCTGCTGCTCCTGCATGAAGAGGCCTCACAGCCGGAGTGGAGCCCCGTCGCTTACCCAGAGGTGAGAGGTGGGGCTGCGGATCTCACCACTTCAAGACTTGCGTTAGATTTTCTTCTTTAAGAAGAATTTGTATATATTTTATAATTGCTTAAAACTTCACCTGCACGCAAATTCAGCTCAGACACACAGATGCGCCCCATAAAGGGGCGCAGAGAAAACCAAGGCACGGCCACACAAGCGGAGCGCCTGCCGGCCGCAAGTGTGTGCCCCAGAGCGCTGTCCACGGCGAGCGGAAAGCCAGGCCCACTCCCTGACCTCAGCGCACCCCAGAGCGGCACCTCCGGTCAGACAGAGAAACTGAGGCGACAGACGAGTCCTCGTGTTGTTTCCCAATGCCCCCAGGCGGCAACATGGCAGGAGAAGGCTGTGCTCAGTCCAGCGTTTGTACTGGACGTCCCGTAGAGAGAAGCCGGGGGCTGCTGGCCGCTGCTGGCCACTGCTGGGACAGTGCTATCTCCCCCCAGCAGGAAGCAGAGCTCTGGGGCAGGGAGCTGCGTCGGGTTTTTCCAGTGGGGGCCACACAGGTGCTGGCGCCCCTCCCGCCCCGCCCCAGTGGGCCCCACCTGGCCTCAGCGGGAGCCGTGGGCTAAGAACTCTCCCACCCATCGCCCTGGGAAGCCAGAGCCCCCTCCTCGCAGCTGGCTGCCAGCATACCCGGTGGCCCCAGGAGTCGCCCTCAGGTCCTCACTGAGGGGACCTGACTGCCGAGGGAGGCAATGGCACAGACAGGCAGGCGAGTGGTTTGAGAAGCAGCACAGGGGAGGGTGTCCACGTCCCCGCCCCCGCTCCAGCCACTCGGCATGTGGCCCTGGCAGGGGACCTCGACCGGCACGGTCCTGCGTGCCCCAGTCCTCTCATCTGCAGACCAGGCTGGCGCGGGCGTTCAGAGGGCTAAGAGCCGTTTTACAAACACACCCGTTGCAATCACTGCGGTTCTAGGCATGTTTTCAGCACTGAGAGAACAACTCACAGTCTGGGTGGCGATGTCTCTGGGGAAGACGGAGCCACCCGTGAGGCGCCCCAAACCACCGCCCTCCCAGACCAGCAGCAGGCGGACACTGCTCCCCTACCTGAGTCTTCCATCAAGGAAGGGTCCACTTTTGGAGAGAGGAAAGCTATGAAAAGGTTCAGGTGGTAGATTCCCAGAGCGTAGGTCACGATGTACCAGCCCTGGAAGAGAAGGGGGTGAGGTCAGCGGCGTCGCGAGTTCGCGGCAAGCCAGGCCAGGGTCCTACGTGACCCCCCGGAACCTCCGGACCCGTGGAGCTGAAGTGAGCAGCAGACACGTCACTCACAGGAGGGAAGGGACAACAAGTGACCACAGAGTACGACGACCGTCCGTGGTGACAGTTTTCTCAAACGGTGCCGGGTCTTTCCGGTGGACAAGCGGGGGCCAGTTAAATGCACCAAACGCCGGAGCCGCCGGCGCCCAGCACCAGCACGGGCGGGCCCCTCCCAGCTGCGCACCCGGGCTAGGCCGCCTGAGCTGGCCGCCACCCGACGGGGCCTCCTACCTGTTACCACACATTCTGCAGGAGTGTCCCCATCTCTTCCAGGAGAAACCCAGAACCGGAAAGTCAGGGAACCAAGAATGAGGTCAAAACGTCCCACAGCCCAACCTTTTCGAGAGCCGAGGAGGCGGGCAGGGGCCCGCACGACATGAGCGCACTGGGCACCAACCTGCAGCTGCGCTCACTTCCCCGCCCAGGGACCGGACACAAGGCGTGGCCTGGGCCCGCGTGTGCAGTCACATGGCCCCCGCCTGAGCTCTCTAAGTCAAGGGTTCTGCCTCAGTCTTTACAGAATGTGCCGAGTTCCAGTGTAAAAGGAAAAAACCCAAAAGCACCCTAAAACCAATCACAAGGAACCGCAACACGAGCTGCAGACATCCTGCAGACCCGTCCTGCTGCGCTGACCAGTCCTGCTGCGCTGACCACCTCCCCTGCGCCCGGAGACAGGGGGCTGACTAGCAAGGAGACGACTTCCAGGCATGGCCTCTAAGACACGTCTCCACGCCCGGGTTCAGTGGGAGCACCCCACGGTTCTGGGCCTAGCGTAGTGTCCAGTAAGCAGTCGTGTCCCTGTGTGGACCGCGTCCTCCTCGGGCAGCCCCGGGAGCGGGTGTCTGCATAAATGAGGCAACACCCTCCCGGCGCCAGAACACTCTCTCCAACGCGGCCTCAGCCCGGACACTTCACACGGCCCCCTCTCAAAGTGCCTGCATCTGGGACCCAGGCAGCCACCAGAGCAAGTGCACACACTCGAAGTCAAGTCTGAGAAGGTGTCACCTGAGCTGGGACAAGCTCCTCATAAGCACCTCTGGTCTCCAGCCTCCCACTCAGCAGGACAACCTGCGCTCTCCTCCGCAGCCTCAGAGGCGCAGTTCCCACAACCCAACCCTCAGGAGCCAAGGTCCTCACGCACCCAGAGAACGAGGCGGCGGGCCCAGAAGGTCTTCCAGTCCCCAGAGCCTCCCCCTGCCCCGGGCGTCCAGGGCCCCAGCTGCTGTGGACACTTTCCCGGGAACCCGCAGAGCACCGCAGGTTCAGGACGAACTGGGAACAGTCCTTCTTTAAAAGACAGTCACAGGAGCTGTTCTTACATTCGGTGCCTAACGGAGATCAGACACCGTTTCTGCACCGCACGCCCCCAACCCAGAGGTGCAAGAGACATCAGCAGCGCCTTCGCCTTTGGCAGCGTGGGGACAACGGCCCCCCACACGGCCACGCCTACCTGCAGCAGGTACACTCGGACCATGTAGACGAAGCTCAGGCCCAGCGTCACCACCCAGCGCATGGCCGTGTACGGCGTCGACTTGTCCAGCCAGGACTGATAGATCTGCAATGACAAGAGGTCACGCGTGTCATGCGGACCTGGCCACAACCTCCGGGGAGAGCACCTCCCAGATCGCCTGCTTCAGGCTGGGCGTCACCGTGCAGCGTGGCGATGACGGCCAGCCCCAACCTGACTTGCAGTCACACCCCACGCAGGCCCGACCCTGAGCAGAAGCACTTCGTTTCAGAACGAGCTGTCACAGCCACCAGCCTGGAGCCCCCGCCGGCACTCAGCTCAGGGAGGCCTGGCTGCCTCGGAGAGGCCCGACCAAGGCGGGCACGGGCCCCTGGCAGTCGCCACCTAAGCGTGGCACTCGGCCCACAGAGCCGCCCCAACCGCGGCAGTGCGGAGCATGCACAGGCAGACGCCTCGGCGGCCACGGGGCTCACGGAAGGACGGCGGAGTCTTGTGCACACGTGTGCGTGCACCTAAGTCACTGGTGTACGTGTGTCACCCCCTTCACTTCTGGATGAGTTTAAGTTTCAACTATTAAAATTTTCAACCAGTCACAACAGTAGAGAGAACGTTTGAGCTCAGACAGACCCACCAGCCGGACACAGTGATTATCAAGTTTTCAGAAATCTTTTTAATTGTAAAAGTTGACACAGCACTACATGCAACGCTTCACCGAGGCGCCTCTTCCCAACACAGAAACTCACACGGTGTCTGTGTGTCGTTGAGACCCCAGCACAGCCCCCAGGCTTGGCCCACCCGCCGTGTGCAGACCCAGGCAAGAGGGGCCACTGGGGCGTGGACGTGGGTGGCGGGAGAGGGGACGGCAAGATCAGACGAGGGGCCACCACCATACCTGTACTGCCTGGGAGCTAGAACGGTCTTCACGTTACTGAAGATTGAAAACCACCCAGGGAACAAACGTGTGGCAGAGACCGCACGTGGCCCCAAGGCCTAAGCCCCTGAACGTCTGGCCCTTTGCAGGAGACACGGCGCCCCCAGCACAGGGAGGGCCGTTCCTGAGGCGTGAGCGTGAGGCCCCCACGCACCGGGGCGGCTGGTACGCTCACGCCCTGCAGAAAACGTCCTGGGCCAAGTGTCTGGTTCAGATGCTTGCACAGCGCGCCTTCAAAATACCCACCTGCCCGAGTCGTGTGAAGAACCTGTACACCACAGAAGGCTTCCCGTGGACGGACTCTCCGACGCTGTCACCTTCGGACATTCTGTAGCTGAGAGAGACACAGAACACTTCGGTGACTACACTTCCAGGGGCTGGCCCCTCTCGACACCGCCACCGGGTGTGCGTTCAGCACTTCCTCCACACCACTTCCTTCTTGGGGGGGACTCGAGGAGGGGGAGGGCCAGGAGGGCAGGAGACCTGCAGAGCGGATGCTTTCCGAGGCCCCTGCACGCCCACCTCCCTGGGGCCACACCCACGCCTGCCTCTGCTCCCTAGGCTCGCCCCTCCGCCACCTCCTCCTGCTGCCTCTCGGGCTGCTCTCCGTGGTGCCGGCGCCAGCCAGGCATCTCCTGGCCTTCTCAGGGCCACACCCTCCACCCCACCAAGAGCAACATGTCCCAGCCGACTCTCCAGTAGCCTGCTGTCTGTGCCCCAGTTCCTCGCTGGGGAGCGGAGGTAACCCTACCTACTCATGACTAATGCAACGTGCTGCTGTGATTCCCTGGGGAACCAACCTGTGACAACCCCGGTGACCAAGTGAAGTGGGCAGCATCGCCCCATGTTACTGGGGAGCGGGGTCAAGTCTTAAACAGTTTAAGCCACTTGTCCAAGGTCAGGAGCACCTCCTCCAACAGAGCAGGCCGCTGCCCGAACCTCGGAATGAGAAGGACCCGGAGGACGGGAGCACTGACTGTCCGTAAGCCAGTGAAGGCTCTGGTACAAAGCTCACCGCTGTCCCCAGCCCGCAGGCAGCACCTCCCTCATGTGGTGCCACAGGTCTGTCTCCAAGGCTCCTGAGCGGCACGCCGAGAGGCCTCAGTTTCCTCCTCTGGAGGGTGAGGCTCGCTGACAGCAGCCCTTCCCATCCACAGAGTATGTGGGGCAGCCGTCAGCCCCCGTTCACCACAGGGTGGAGCCCACGCCCCCTCTGCCCGAGCCCACAGCTCCCCGTCACACCTGCACTGGAAGCCCCAGGCCGTCCTCATTTGGACAGGGAGGTCAGCAGGCTGGTGCTACGCGGCTGTGGGCCCCCAGCGGAAATCCTTCCCAACCACCACTCAGACACTGCGATGGCCTGAGCAGCCCCACTGCGCCACCTCACCGCATCTGCGCGCCAAGTGTGGCGGTGGCCCTGGGACGCCACCCCTGAAGCTGTCATGTGCACGGACAGGGCAGAGTTATAGGATGAGTCCCGGAGAAGACGGGAAAGTGCCCTTAGCTCCTACTAAGACGCGCGAACCTGAGATGCACAGCTGGACGGAGCAGGACCGTGGCTCCCGGCCCTCCCGCTTCCAGGAGGTGCAGCTGCAGAGCCCACTGGGAAGAAGCCTGTGCTTCCAAAGAACACGTGAGGACTCATGACCGAGGCTGGCTGGCTGGCCGGCCGGCCCCCCAGTTCAGGTCGAAGCCAGCCAGCAGCGGCTACAGCAGCAGTATCTACCCCAGGGTCCCTTACAGGCTTCCCTGAACTTCTTTACCACCAAGGTGCTTACCACTAAAACGTTTCTGCTCGAATGAGGCCACAGGAGCGGGGTTGGAGAGAAAATGCCTGACTGTCCCTTTACAGTAGCCCCCCCCCCAAGGAAGAACGATTGTGGACAGCCTCCCAGACCGACCACGTACAAACATGCAGCCCTGCCTCTTGACTAAATGCACCGTCAACAGCAACATCACCGGCGTGAACTTTGGAGTCAAACAAGCTTTCAGCGCCCGGTCCTGTCACTTCCTAGCGGAGGGCCTGGGCAACCACGCCACACGCCCAATCGGCCAGCTCCAGCGCTGCGGGGGGGGGATCTAACAGCACCCGCAGCCTCCCTCACCATGCCCACCGTCCTGGCCCAAGCTGCCGCACCAGCTGCTCTTCCCTCGGCGCAGAGAGACCTCCGCCCAGGCCCTCGGGTCCCAGCACCTTGTTTATAGTTTGTGTGGCCATCGCTTTGCCATTTTTCCTGGCTTTTCCTCTCTTTCCTCCTCCTGGAGTCAAGCCCCTCAAGGGGGCCCTGTCTGGGGCCCGGCTGAGCCGACCGCGGAGGAAGGCCCGCCCTGGCAGGCGGCCGGTAAGCGATCAAACTTCACGGCTTCACTGGTAGTTACAAGGAAACGCGGCAGAGGCGGAGCGCTGCGCCTCGAGTCGTGCGCAGCCTGTCGGTGCCCAGTTTCTGGAGGTCATCTGTCCCAAAATGCGCGACACAGGGTTCCAGCCGTAGCCAGTCTGGCTCCCACTACCTTTCCGCTCACATCTCCATCCCCTCGCTCCTCCTGGGTCCCCTACGGGACGCTGGCACACACTGCAGCCCCTGGTGCTGCGCTCCCCTCCACGGAAATGCCCTTCCAGACGCGGCGGCTCACCCAGCAAGGCCGCATTCCGCGGGCCCCTCACTCCTCGGGGCGCGACCACCCCATAGGTGTCCACCTGGCCCGACCCACACCGCATCTGACTGAGGTCCTCCCCGCCCGCTGTCCACAGGAGCCTGCCCCACGCACGGAGGACTCCTGTCTTTCATGAGCTGCCACCTTGCACGTTCCTGGGCAGTGAGATACCAAGCAAACGGAGCAGAACGCGCGCGCTCCGGCATACTTCCCGTAGACACAAGGTCCTGTAGACACAAGGAAGCCAAACGGAGGCGCTGCTGGCGACGGCGGCAAACCCGGGGGCGGGGGTACCGCCGGGCCGGGCCGGCTGGGATAACTGACGACTCAGCCACCCAGTTCAAGCTGTTTCCAACATGCCATCTTGAGCAACCCGACTGCACCCTGACGCCTTCCCACCCAATTCACACCAACAAGCCCTGGACCACAGCGAGGAAACAGACAGCACGGCGGCCGCCCCCACACTACCGGAGCTGGCAGTCGACCCCTCCCGAGAAGCGCAGCGGGACGGGCGCAGCCCATCACCCCGCCGACCCTGGGGTCCTGGGCCGGCCTCGTTCCTCCCGGCACCGCCTATCCCGGCCAGCGTCCGCCGCCCGCCACGGCGCTCAGACCCCCGCCTACCCCGGCCCCTGTCCGCCCGCCGGTACCTCGCGGCTCTGCAGCGTCCGAGCGCGGTCTCCGAGGGCCGCGGGAAGCACGACGCGGGCAGGGGCCGCGCCGACACTTCGCTGGGTCAGGGAACGGGTAACCGAGCACTTCCGCTCCGTGTTGCGCGGCACCGCCTCCGGGCCTCCAAGATGGACGCCGGGGCGGGGCGCGGAGCCTCCAACCATTTCCGCTTCCGGTGCGGGTGCCTTTTCTCAGCGGAAGGACGTCAGCAGAGGAAATGTGCAGTGCCGCGCAGGCTCAGCCGCGTCTTCTGGCTCCCGGCCCGGCGACGCTGTTCCAGAGTTTGTTTCCGCCCAAGGCCTGGACTCGTGGTCACGCCCCTAGCGACCAACGAGCCAATGGAGGAGGGCTTTAGTGGTTGCCAAGAGAAACCTGTAGCGGTAAAGATGGCAGCCAGCAAGCCGGGAATCCTGCAGCACCCGAACTCGCCGGGGCGGCCGCCACAGGACGGTAACGGCTGCAGGCCCGGGCCACGGGACGGGCGTCCGGCGGCCCCTGCCCTACCGGGCCTCCGTCTGGGTAGGAGGGAGGTGGGAAGGGACCTAGGGCTAGAACCCGCGTCCCCCGATCCTGGCCGGGCTCCCCCCTACGAGCCTCCACGAGCCCCGGTAGGCACCTGGAGCCCTGATCGCCCTCGGCCTTGGAAGAGGTAGTGCCTCCGAAAGTGCTGGTGCCTCTTGGGATGGGCGGGGGAAGTCCCGGGGCCTGTAGACCGACCCGAGAGGAACCGAGCCAGGACGCGTGGTTCAGAGGTTTGATAGGAGCTATTCTTAAAGGAAAGGGACTGGAGTGAACTCCGAGTCCACGCCACTCTCTTCAGGTAGAACCCGACCCTCGGTTGTGGCAGATACTGGAGTCTGGCAACGCCCACACTTACCTAGAACCGCTTCCCCTCCCCCTCCCCCACCAAGTGGTGCCTCACAAACGGGGCTGGTGGGGGCGGGGTTGGAAGTTGGGAGATGGTGCGCTCAGCAGCTGAATGGGGGCTTAGTCCCGAGGGGACGGGAGACCACCAGAGGGGCCCTGCAGAGAAGTGGAAGGGGCGGCTTATTCCCGCACTGTGTCCCCTCCTTCCTCTGGCCAATTGGGCTCAGCTAAAAAGTCCCCTTCTACTAATTGCTCCCACACCACTCGTCTCTCAAGGCCCTCCCACTGGGCCTGCCTCTCTGCGCTGAGCAGGTGCTCACGGGCTGGAGCATAAGCCAGTGAAGGAGGGGGTGGATGGACAGTGAGCAGAAAAAGTCCTGACCCCCAGCCTGAAGCTCTGGGCAGCAGCGTTGGGGAGTTTCAAGAGATGAAGTGCACAAAGGCCTTGACCGCCCCCCAGGGGGGCTGCCCGCTGTCCCTCAGTGCCCCCAATGACCCCACCCGAGTGCGTGTTGGACATCAGCCAGGTGGTCTGGGTCACGTGCTCACCTGAGTATCTCCTTTCCATCGTTCAGGTTATGGCGTCTACACATTCCCGAATTCTTTCTTTCGATATGAAGGGGAGTGGAAAGGAGGGAAGACCCACGGTAAGAAGCGTCTGCGGCCTCCTCCTGCAGCAGCCACCTCACCGCCGACAGCCCATCTCCTCGGGGAGCTGGGGTGGGTGGCTGGCACTGAGAGCCAGCGGGACTGGGCCCTCACGCTGTCACTATTGCCCACGGCGTTGGGGCTCGCCGGACACCACGCCCTGGTGCTACCCTGAGGCAGGCCCCAAGGCCAGGGTCACAATGACCCCGAGGCCTGCCGCCTTTGCACGGGCAGGGGACTGCACCTGGGAAACCCTCCCTGAGTTTTCATTCGTTCGTTCGTTCGTTCGTGCTCAAGTGGAAGAAATGGCAGCTGCCTTTTGGTTCATCTGTGATGAGAGGGAGCTCACCGCCTTCTGTAGAGAGTCTCAGCCGCAGAGGAGAGAGCGTCGGCACCTCTGCGGATGCCCAGCCCGGCAGCCCACAGCTTGGCCCCTGGTCTGGTGTCTGTCTGCGCCTCTGCCGGCTCTCGTCCACTCTCTGCTGGTTTTTCTGCTGGAAAATCGGTCTGTTAGTATTTTCTTGTATGCGTTCTTTTACTTGTTGGCTGCAGTATTTTCTGTATTTTTGACTTTTTGACTTTTATTATAGTGTTTTTGCCACACAAAGACTTGTCACTTTTATTCAAGTCTCCAGCTCGCCGGGTGTGGTGGCGCACGCCTGTAGTCCTAGCTACTCGGGAGGCTGAGGCAGGAGGATCGCTTGAGCCCAGGAGTTCTGGGCTGTAGTGCACTATGCCGATCGGGTGTCCGCACTAAGTTCAGCATCAATATGGTGACTTCCCAGGAGCGGGGGGCCACCAGGTTGCCTCAGGAGGGGTGAACCAGCCCAGGTCGGAAACGGAGCAGGTCAAAACTCCCTTGCTGATCAAATCTCCAGCTCTTCCTCCAGCTAGGCATGAGGGTCACACTTGAGACTGCTCAGAGCCCGGCCTGGACTGAGCGGGTCATCCTTGTTGAAATGCGTTCTTCAGTGTCACCCTGTGTCCACAGGCTCTCTCCTTCTGCCCTTGCACTGACAGGCGAGGTGACCAGTGTCCCTGCTGGGGAGGTGTAGGACACTGGGTCCCCTCTGTACTTGTGGTGGCTCTACAGTTACCCCGGCCAAGACAGCAGACTGCTCAGTCCTGTGTCAAAAACGTTTTTCACCCTGGCTGGTGTGGCTCAGTGGATCGAGCGCCAGCCTGTGAACCAAAGGGTCGCCAGTTCAATTCCCAATCAGCGCACATGCTGGGTTTCAGGCCAGGTCCCCAGTGGGGGGCGTGCGAAAGGCAACCACACATTGATGCTTCTCTCCTTCTCTTTCTCCCTCCCTTACTCTCTCTAAAAATAAAACATTTTTCAAAGAAAAACGTTTTTTGTGACCAATGCATACACGGGTCAGTTTGCGGAGCGCACCTGCTGGACGAGAGAAGGAGCATCGTGGGGACCTGAGTGCTCCGAAGCTCAGCTGTTCCCCCTGAGCAACAGCGCAGCCGCGCTCGGGCCCCAGCGGCCCTCCCAACTGCTGCCTGGTGTCGCATCGTAGTCTCTCTCACCAGGCCGTGGCAAGCTGCTGTTCAAGGACGGGAGTTACTATGAAGGCGAGTTTGTGGACGGGGAAATTGTGGGCGAAGGCTGCCGGCACTGGGCCGCAACAGGTCAGCTCCGGGGACGCCTGGCGACGTGCCGACTCCTTTCTTGTAAACCCTCTCCCTCTGGGTGCGGAAGGCACTTCCATCCGTGAACTGGGGACCCTGGTTTCTCTGAGGTCTCTTGTAGCAGCACGTGCCAGCCTGGGGCAGGGTGGTGGCGTCCTGCCCATGGCTTGGCTTGGCCTGGGGGCTGTCTCCTGACCCTCCAACGTTCGCAGGTGGGTGTGGCAGTCAGTCCTCAGTGGGGAGATGGCTCACCCTGCAGACTGGACACTGGTGCCCCCTGAGGGCCAGCGTGGGGTGGACCCCGCGGGAACCGGGAGGGCAGGTCCAGACCCCCTCGTCCTCTGTCCCCTCATCACCCAGAGTCAGGAATAAGACAGAGACCCTGTGTTCTGAAATGGCCCTGCTGCCACCAGGACTCGGGGGATGGGCAGGAACATAGGAAGCCGATCTGACCCGAGCGTGTGTTTCCCTTCCTCCTTGTCCGCCCCAGGGAACACCTACTCTGGTCACTTTGTCCTGGGAGAGCCGCAGGGCCATGGCATCATGAAGTACGGAGCCGGGGGCTATTACGAGGGGGCGCTGTCCCACGGCATGAGAGAAGGTCTGACATCCACTGGAACTTGGGGCATGTGGGCAGTGCGCTGGCGCCCCAGTTGGCTGGGTGGGCTCAGGGACCTACACCTTGCCAGGGTGCTGGTGCCCCTTGGATGCAGGAGCCCAGCCCCTGCATGGCTGTGCGGGCGGGACGGAGGCATGCGCTCCTCTCTGCCCCCAGAGCCGTGTCTGGCCAGTGCCACATGTGTGGGGCTGTGTCTGCGACATTAGCCCCTGCTGTGTGACAGCCACCCAGAACCTAGGGGCTTGAAGCAACCGCCCTCTTACTGTTTGCTGACAACCCCGGGGTCAGGGGTGTAGCCCGGGCTCAGTGGAACAGGACCTCCTCACCCTGCTGGACAGAGTGAGACTGGAGGCTGCACCTGGGAGGGGGCAGGGACTGCGCCCCAGGACGGTGGTGGTGGGCGATGGACACTGCCGAAAGGCCGGAGGCTCATGGCTCCTAGGGGCTGAGCTGGACGGTCAGTCGTCCGAGTGTCTACTCACACTGGACGTGGGTCACACTTCCGACCTCCCGGAACCAGAAGAGCCCGAAGACAGCCCTGCGGCCCGTTCTTGAGAGTGTCCTGTCTGTAGACCAGGTCCCCCAACCACCCACACACGGCTTCCCTGAACACACCTGCACACGCGTCAGACGCAGCCGCGTCACACTTGCCAGACGGCAGGGCGCTCCAGCCTGCATGTGGGTCCGGGCCCCTCAGTGCTGGCCCTGCTCCTCCCTCGGGCCTGTGAGGCCAGGACCCAGGGCTGCTGCCCCTGGTGTTGAGGCTGCCGGCGCCATGCCGGACAACTGCGCCCCGCCCACCAGGACAGCCGTGCCCCTGAGCCCAGGGTGCTGTGTCCTGTGGGTCCTGCCTTGTCCTCCAGGCCCCACCTTCCTGCTCCGGGGAGGGTCTGCCTGCCACCGGAGGTAGGTGACGCTGGTCCCTCGGCTCTGCCTCAGGACACGGGTGTCTGGTGGACCAGGACGGGAACGCATACTGGGGGTCCTTTCACAGCAACAAGCAGCATGGCCGAGGGCACATGGCCTTTCGGTGAGTGTGTGCCCCAACGCCTATCCCCCACCCCAGGACCCGGCTGATTTTGGCGTGGCTGGAGCATAAGCCCCGCCCCCCACAGCACACTGTGGAGGTCGGGTGGCCAGCAGGGGTCCCGGGCTGGGCAGCAGGCCCCGACACCCCAGACCAGCTGCTCGGCTGACACCCTGCAGTCGGAACCCACCCCCCCCTCCTCCCTCGTCCTCTCCAAGCCCCGCCCACCTGGGGCCCGTGGCCGCTAGCCCATCAGGACCGGCCCCCCTGCCTGAGAGTGGCCTCTGCACGTGTCCCTCAGGAACGGTGACACGTACGACGGCGACTGGGTCCGGGGCCAGCGTCAGGGCCACGGGGTGCTGCGCTGCGTGGATGGCTCCACCTACGAGGTACCTGGGCCTCCTTACAGGGTGCTGCTCCTGTGCATCCCTTCATGACTGGGGGGGGGGGGGGGGGATGGCAACTGTCCCCACTTTACTGCTGACAAAACTGAGGCTTAGGGGAGGTGGTGTGGGTGCCCATCTGCTCCTGGGGGCCAGGCCCTACGTCCCCCTCTGCACCACGCACCCGGTCACTGCAGCAGGTGCCACCCCTCAGGTTGGGGCCGCACGTAGGTGAGGAGGTTCAGGGGTGCCAGGAACCCTCTCAGGACTCAGGGTCCACCCTTCTTTCTTCCCCTGGATGCTGGTCTGTGCGCCAGATGGGTGAAAAATGAGCAGGAGCCAGGGTGCATGTTGGGATGCCTGTGCCCGGTCAGTATGGGAGCCCCGGTGTGGACAAGCAGCCCCGCCTGACCTTTAAGTGCTGCTGGTGGCCAGAGCGCCTGGGCCATCCTGTCTGGGCATCACCGTGTGACCTGAGACCCAAGTGGAGACAAGGAGCTACCACGGGAAGGCCACAGGGCAGGGCATGCGCCTGGCTCTGAGGTGGGACAAGCCAGGCGGCCAGAGCCAGGGGGGCCCCCATGGGTCAGAGTTTATTTTAGGCATCACGGGAGGCGCTGGCAGGAGCTGGTGGCCTGATCTTTGTGTTTAGAGGTCCCTCTGGCTACTCGGGGGGTCCTGCCATCAGCAGGAGAGGTGATGGGCCCACGGAGAGCAGAGGCCCTGCCCCAGGGGAACCAGTGCTGGGCCCACCCCAAACCCTAGAGCTTCCAGGTAAATGCAGGGAGACCTGGGTGGGACCCTCTTCGCACTTTGCCAGCCTGGAGTCAGTCCCTTGCAGTGTCAGGGTTCACATCCTCAGCTCCTCATGCCTCCCGACACCCCAAGGAAGGACCCTTCCCTGCTCTCTAGAGGCAGAAACCGAGGCACAGTGGACACCTCCCAGACCAGGGAGTGAGTAGCAGAGCTGCCTCAAGCCCCAGCTCCCACACCCCCCAGACCTGGGCCCACGGGCCCCACCGTGATGCGGGCAGTGTGGGTGTGCAGGCCTGGTGGGGCTGGCAGAGAGCTCCCCATCCTTCCAGAGACGGTGATGGCTTTGTCCTTGAGGCTGGTCTGTCCCTCCACCCCCAGGGCCTCTCCTTGGGCCTCAGGCTGCCGCCTGCCTCCTCACCGCCAGGGGGCAGCCCAGCCCCGCCAGCAGCCGGAAGCTCCCCATTGGTACCGGGCTGGGCTTGGTCCAGGGTGGAACGGCCTGGGCTGCAGCTTTGTCGGAAGGGTGAGGAGGAGGTAGCTGCCTGGACAGTGGCCCCTCGGTGGCCCTGGCCACCCTGGCCCAGCCTGCAGACGCCAGGATCCCTGTAAACCCTTGGGGGAGGCATCGGTGTCACCGACTTGGGGCACCATTCAGATGCACACGTGTCCCTCCAACAGGGGCCTGGTCTTGTGCACTGCGTGTCTCCAGGGTTCAGACACAGCCCGCCTGCCCACCACGCTGCTCAGTGGGGTCCACACCTTGTGGACCCTCCTGAGCAGAAGGACGACCTGGCTATGGCCTGAGGCCTGGACACACTGCCCCGGGGCGGTGACCGATGTGCCGCCGGGTTCCTAGTGGGGCAGGTCCAGGCCTGCCTGGGCATGGCAGGCGCAGAAGCAGCCCCAGGAAAGGCACGGTGACTTTCCTTGGAGAAAACCAGCCTCAGGTATCTGGAAAGTGCTTCCTAAAATGAAAAGAGGGTCCAGTACTTAATTCTGACAGTTTATTCCAAAGCATTCGGAGCGGGGAAGCGCCTGTGGCTTCCTTCATCCACACCCGGCACGTGGAGGCCAAGTACAGAGAGGTGGGCACAGGGCTGGGCCGGTCTGACTCAGCCTGGAGCGCCCAGCAACCGAGCCGGCAGGGATGGAGACACGGCATGGCGCCCCTCAGGGTTACCTGCGAGAACACGCCCCAGGCGGGGCCCCCACCCCCTCAATCCCACACTGGCCGCCACGGTCTCCTTCCCTTGTATCACGCCAGCCACAGAGGGGTCCTCACCTGGCCCCACCTGGGCAGGGCAGAGGGACAGAGGTGTGTGTGCCTGTGCCCCTCCCGTCTGGTCCCAGCTTCTGGGGAGGAGCCCCTGCACCCCTGGAGCCGGCCTCCATGCCACAACGCATTAACCCACCAACCCGCAGCTGGTCACGCATCAGGCGGCTGAGAAAGGGCAGGCGCTTCCCCGCATGGTTCACCACGTCTGCTGCGAGCGTGCAGGCTGTCGCCGTGGCACTGCTCACGGGGACCTGTCACCTGGTTTCAGTCCGAGTTGAAGTCGTGAAGCTGCGCACGCCCAGGACGGCCGTGGGCCCGCCTTGGGGCGCCCATCCTTCATGACCTGCATCGGCTGCACAGGCCCCTACACCACCCTGCCCCTCAGTGGGGAGTGCGGCTTTGTGGTCAGATGGGCGGCTCTTAGAGCTGCAGCCTGCGGGGGCTGGTCCCACAGGCCCAGCTTCACCGACCAGCCCCAGGGCTCCTGGGCCAGAGCCCTGCCTCAGCCACGCTTCCTTCCCTGTGTAACTGCCCCCAGCCTGCGGCTCCCAACTCGGAGACCTGGGATCCCCTGTGGGCAGCACCCCCAAGCAGGGCTCTGATGATTGCAGCCCCTTGCCCCTGGCCCAGCTGCCGAGCATCCGGGGCCCCCTTGGAGGGTAGCAGCATAGGAATCGGGGCCCCACTGGCTTCTGCAGAAGAGAGAATAGAACCGAACGGCCGCTAGCTGCATTCTCTTCTAATAGCAGGAATTCACAGTCATATAAAACGCACTTACGATCTTGAAATTTTCCACAGAAATGATTTTCCTGCTGTTTCACACTATTCTCCCCCCATCGTGTGCGAGGCTCAGAAAGACAGGCTCGTTGTGGGGGCGGCCGCGTGGGGGAGCGGCAGGCAGCCTCGAGGGGCACGGCTGTGTGGGCGCGAACCGCTCCGATGGGCCTTTTCGTTATCAAGGAGCAGCGGCTCCCGCAGCGCCTCAGCTATGCGCGCCTGCGTGGAGGCCCAGCCTCCTTTGCCGGGTCCGGCGCCAGCGCCGTGCCTCTTACCAGAAGGCTCTTCCTGCTGCAAAGTGGGCCCTTCTGCGCGGTGCTGTGTTAGGTGCAAGTCGGGGCTGTTCCGCGACTTCTGACTCCGGGACGTTCTGCGGGGAGGGGGCGTTTTGCGGAGCACACGCATCGCATTCAGAGGCAGGGCGAGTTCCCGCCCTCGGGACATCGTGGCTTCCAGCCTGTGGTCCCCAGGAGCCCATGCGGCCTGGGGAGGGGGTCGCAGGCTGCCCGTGGTGTCCCGCGTCCTGGGCGGCGCAGAGCCTGCCTGACCCCCACGGTTGTCTCTGCAGGGACAGTGGCACAACGATGTCTTCAGTGGCCTGGGCAGCATGGCCCACTGCTCTGGGGTTGTCTACCGCGGGATGTGGGTCAACGGCCACCCGGCAGGTAGGTGGCCCCCGCCCCCGGGCCACACGAGGGCCTCGAGTGGGGTCTCCTCTGGGTCTGGCTGCGTCTTCTCAATCTTGAGGGAGGGGTGGGGCCAGGGTCGGGGGGGGGGGGGCGCTGGGGGGGGGGGCCCAGCTGGGAGGAGGCAGAATCTGAGATCCCTCTTGAGAAGCACGTTCCCGTGTCGTCCCGAAGGGCTCGAGACCTGCAGGCCCTGCCAGACCCGGGGCTGAGGGCACCTGCTGCAGGCAGGCCCCCAATCACAGCCCCCCTCCACAGGGCTATGCCTCTGCACCCCACCTGAGCTCCCTGCTCTGTGACGTGAGCCTGCAGGGGCCTCCCCTGGGGGGCTGCCTCCCCCCACTGTGTTGCCCCCAAGGATTAAAGTGCGGCCCCACCCTGCTAGTCTCCAGAACGTGGTGCCACCTCGGCACCCCTGGCGGGGAGGGGCACCAATGTCAACTGCCCCAGCCCACGAGGGCACCTGCTGAGCCAGATGGACTCCTGGGTGGGGGCCAAGGTCCTGGGAGAGGAAGGGGCCAGGGCTCTGAGGGAGGAGTCCTGGTCTCCAGGGCACACCCCTGTGGGTGTACAGCCACCCCACAGCCAGGGTTCAGGGTCAGGGCTGGGCCCAGGCACCTCTGCTCAGGTGGAGCCCCTAGAGGAGGCCCTGGACCCTCCCAGGCCCCCAGCCTCAGGCAGGGCCCCGGCTCTACCTCTAAGTGGCGTCAATATGGGCAGGAATCCAGGTCTCCCCGCCCCAAACTTGGCATCCTGTCAGAACCCCTGGGTGGGGTGCAGCCTCAATCCCCCATCAGAGTCCCAGCCGACTGGCCCACCCTGCACCCCCCACACACACCTGGTGGACGCTCTGTGGCCCCTTTAACCCAGCCCGGTCCACTTTGGAATGGCTGCTTCCGAGGACGGCAGCTGGCCCTGGGGCAGCTGCCCTGTGTTAGTCTCAGTGACGCCTGGGCCACTTCTCAGGGTGGGGGACAGCCATCTTCACACTCGGACCTGCAGGCAGGGCCCCTCTCGGTTTGACAAGATGTCCCACCTGTTAGGGGAGAGGCCCTGCCGGTAGGTGGGACCCAACCACGGGCGGGCGGCACCCAGCGTTTAGCACCCAGCAATCCCGCCTCCGCTCTCTCCCAGCGCGAGCAGTGAGGACCGTGATTCTGGGCCCGGAGGTGATGTGCGTGGCCCCCGGCTCTTCCTTCCGGGTGAGCGTTCAGCTGCAGCAGGAGGACGGGGCCGTGGCCGAGAGTAAGCGTCCCTGCCGGGGGGGGGGGGGGGGCGACCTTTTCAGAACGATGAAAACGATGAACAGGCGTCTAGTTCTCGGACAAGAAGCCGCGTGTATGACAGCGCACGCGTGGGCGTGTGTGGGCATGCACGCTCTGTGTGCCCAGGTGTGCGTGAGCGCACGTGTGCACCCGTGGTTGTCACGCACCTCGTGGAGCGAGCGGACAGTGGCTGCAGCCCTGCGTGCGTCTGTGCAGGCCAGGCTCCGCCCGGCACAGGGAGAGGCCCTTGTCCTCCGGGGTAATCAAGCAGGGACAGGTTCCAGTCCCTCGGGGCTGCTCTCTCACGTGACCCAGCCAGCCCTGTGGTGCTGGGGGGAGTGGGGGCAGACACACTGACGTCCCACAGCCCTCCCCAGCGGGGAGCCAGCGCCCAGAGAGGCCCTCCACCCCGAGACACTGCCCGAGGCCCAGGACACACCGACTCCCCTCCACTCGGCGTGCCATAAAACTCACCCACGTTGGCCATGCCACGATTTTCAGTGAACTGACAGGCGGACAGCTGTCCCTGCAGCGCTGACTTAGAACGTTTCTGTCACCAAGGAGGACCCCTCCCCCACGCACGCCGTCCACGCCCTCAGCCCCACGCAGCCAGGGCCTCACCGGGCCACCACCCCCTGCTCCCACCGTGGATTTGCTCCCCTGGGCACGTCCTGCGGGCTGTGTCTCCTGCCCTGCGGCGTCCACTCGCACCAAGTTCCCGGGGCCGCCTGCCTCACAGATCCGCCCGCTTTCCTGTCCTGCCCCGACGGACGCTGGGGTGTGGGTACTGCTGGGAGCACCTGCGCTCACGCTTCCACAGGAGCGTGGGTGTTCACTCGCACACCAGGAGCACTGGAGCTCACGGGGGTTTGTGTCTGAACTTAAGAAACTGCCCCAAAGTGTCTCCCGAGGGCTGGCACGTGTTTCCCCGTCCCACTGACTCCACCCCCACGATGCGGTGCTCTCCCCCGGCGCCACCCGAGGGTGTCGAGTGGCAGCGAACGTGGCCTGTGTGTGACGCGGGGCCATTCAGGTCCTCTCTCTCTCCTTGCGTGTCGGTCCACGTCACGTAAGTTGCCTGATCCGTCACACGAGCTGGTGCACCGGCCTTCTCCCTTCCATGCAGTGAGGTCCCCGCTCTCCTCCCCGTGCGGGTCGTGGCGTCTTCTCTCTTCCCTCCCTGACCCGTCCGGCTGGAGCTGATCGATTCCACTGAAAAACAACCAGCCCCTCGGCCCTCTGTGCTCCGCTGTCTAGTCCACCCGTTCGTTCCCATTTCGGTCTTACTGAGTCCTCGCGTCTCCGTGCTTTGGGTTGAATTTAGCGTCCTTCCCCTAGTTCTTCAGGTGGAAACTGAGGTCAGTTCGGACCCTTTCTGGTGTAGGAGTTCATTGCTACACATTTCCCTCTGCGTGCCGCTTTAGCTGCGCCCCGCAAATTTCCCGCGTGGTGCCTTCCTTTTCACTCCGCTCGAGAGACTTTGTGACTTCTTCCTGGGCCGGCGAGTAAATTAGAAGCATGTTGTTTCATTTTCCAACGCTTGGAGGTTTTCCCCGAGGTCCTTCTGTTAATAATTTCTCACTTAATTCCACGTGCTGACTTCGTGTATCCTGAATCCCTTCACATTTACCGGGGCCTGCTGATGGCCGAGAAAACGGCCTGTCTCGGTGCGTGTTCTGTGAGCACGTCGAGAGGGGCGTGGATCCCGCTCCTCTGTCGGGGGTCCTCCGTGAGGGCGGCCGGGGCACTTTGCTTGAGACCACGGCACCCTTGCCGACTGCCCGCCTTCCCACCTCCCAGCACAGCAATGGGCCCATCTATTCTGCTTCCGTTCCGTTAGCCTCCTTTCCTCGTCTGGGTGCTCTGTTGCCAGGGGCGTCGGCACGGGGGATTTCCACAGCACTGAATTGTACCTCGGCACACTGGCCGTCTTCACCCTGGTGACGGCCTTTGTCCACCATCCGCCCTCTGTGACGTGGTGCTCGTCGCCCCAGCTGTTTCAACCGACCACTGTCGGTCAGCATCTCCCCTGTCGCCGCGACCCGCTCGTGGCTCCGAGCTCCTGGTGGGCGGCCTGCAGGCGGGTGTGCCTTCCCCATCCGACCGGCATCTCCGCCTTTCGGCTGAGGTGCTCACGCGTCCACGCTCCGTGTGATGGTTGATACAACAGGCTCGAACTTACTGTCTTCCTATTTGTTTTCCATTTTCCTCAGCTCTTTCTTCCCCTTTGTACTCAATTCCTGCCTCTTTGGTCCGAGTGTTTTTTATTATTTTATCTCCTTCATCGTTGGCTTAGTACTCGTCACTTTGTTTTGTTATTTTAGGGGCTTATGGCGAACAATCCACGGTCTCACCCGCCCACTGCCAGGCAGGCCACGCTTCTCTGCCTGGGGAGGGACGGCAGGGCGCCCGCCCCCTCCACGCCGTCTTCATACCGCTGTCCTCCTGCAGCTGGTGGTCCTGTGTCTCGTCACTTCCTGCCACGAGGCCATTGCTTTTGTTTAGACGGCCATTGGCCTTTTGGAGCATGTTTAACGTCCCTGACTGGCGTGGCTCAGTGGGCTGTGCGTCATCCGGCAAAGCGAAAGGTCACAGGTTCGATTTCTGGTTGGTGCACAGGCCTGGGTTGCGGACCAGGTCCCTGGGGAGGGGGGTGGCATACAGGAGGCATCTAATCAATGTTTCTCTCTCCACATTGATATTTTGCTCCCTCTTTTCCTCTCTCTCTAAAAAATAAATAAATACGTAAAAACTTAGAGCGTATAACGCAGAGAAGGAAACCTTACCTGTGTGGCCACATTCCTGGGTCTGCTCCGCAGGTTCCATCTGGGACAGTTTTCCGCCGGCCCACGGCCTTACCCTTCCGCATTTCTTGTCACACAGGTTTTCTGGTGACAGGTTCTTCCAGCTTTCGAGTGTCTGTAAATGTCTCGCGTTTACTTTCGTCTTTTACTTTCGTTTTCCCTGCGCCTTCGCCTGAGGGCGGGCTCACCCCAGGTGCCCGTGTGGCACCCATGTCTCCTCTGACCCGGCGGCCGGGCGACAGGGGCCACCTGTGCTGCCTGGTGCCCAGGACCTCGGGGACCGCGGTCTCTGTGTGTCCTGCGCTTTCTTGGCTGCTGCAAGCAGGGGGTCGCAAAGCGGCTCTGGTGGCTCCATCTTGACCTCAAAAGGGAGCGGCCGGTTTTCACACCACACACGGCTCCACATCCTCCTGAGTCCGAGTCCTTCCCGAGTTTGCCTGGCTGCATCTTTCCTGGGCCTCGGCGCCACGGGGCTGGGCGGCAGGCCGCACTGACCCTCCTTCTCCATCCGACCCTGAGCCCCAGGGCCCTTGGGACCGCCCCGTGCTGGGCATTGTGGGGGCGTGGATGGGTGGGATAGCCCGTCCCTCGGTCAGGGTATGACGGGCCATGTCCCCCCGGGTGGCCAGGCCCGAGAGGGAGGCAAGCCTCCGTGTGTCTGCTCGTGCCACTGGGAGGCCAGTGGACGCCCTCCCACTGGGACCTACCAGTGCCAGAGGCATGGTGGGTGCCCCAGGCCCAGAACTGGCTCGGGTCTGAGCAGTGTGGACGGCTCTGCTGAGGGCCCGGGGCGTCGGGGGAGGGGGGAGACCGGGGGGGGGGGGGGGCGGGGGGGCTGCTCAGGTCATACGTGGTTGACCCGGGCTGTGCTGTGGAGGCCCAGCACCCTGAGCCCCAGGGGAGGAGACCGCACCCTTGGGGCTATTTGCCCTGTCCCCAGGCCCACGGTGCTTCTGTCTCCTTCTGGAAGGCGAGGACGGCCGGGTTTTGAAGATCTCAGCGGGCGTCAGGTTCGTGCAGCTTCCGGCCTCCTCGGAGGTCTGCTTCTTCCACGTGGACGAGTACGGGCGGGAGGCGCCCATCCAGACCCCATTGTGAGTCGAGGTGCCGGGAAACCCCTATGTGGGGCAGGGGAGGGGCCTTTCTAAGGGTTAAGGAGGAGGAGCCAGAGCAGTTCCTCCCCGGGGGGGGGGGGGGGGGGGAGGGGGGGCCCACAAGGCTCCCACCCAGCACTGCGGGCCCGGCAGGGACCAGCAGATGCAGCATGCTGTCAGGGGGGAGGGAAACAAAGGCACCCAGTGGGTGCTGGGCAGGCAGGGAGCTGGGGGCCAGGGAACCTCGTCCCCAGTGTCAAACTGAGCCCGCCCGCCGTCCCTCCGCAGTGGGTTTGAGTGCATCGCCTACCCACTGTCCAGCCCCTCGCCTGGCAGCCTGGAGCCTGGAGCTGCCCCAGAAAGTGCTGGAGACCTGGAGGCGGCACGGACATCGGAGGCCTTGTGTGGCCAGGGGGACACGCCTGGTTGCCTGCCTGGTGAGTAGAGGTGGCCACGTGGTCAGCAGTGGGCAGTGCGTTGGTGACAGCAGCTGCCCAGACCTGGGCACAGTGGACCTGGGGTCAGGCCGTCCCAGGGGACCGTGCCACGGCCCACAGGCCTTGCCGGACAGGAGGCAGCACACAGTCCTCAGGACAGTCGCAGTGTGGTGGGTGGGACGGTGGGTGGGGCTGCCCACACTGCACCCCTGCACCTGGAGTGCGTCTCCTGCCTCCGCCCCTGCTCCCAACGCCTACGCCACCCCACCAGGGCGAGCCGTCCCAGGGCCTGCGCCTGTCCCGCCCTCCTAGGGCAGCTCAGGGCTCCATGTTTCTGCCTGGCTGAGACCCGCTCGGTCAGCGCCATGGGTGGCTCAGCGCCTGTTGAAATCGTGGCTGTGTGGAGGCTGCATCAGGGGCCCTTCACCCTGCCCGTGCCCAAGCCCTTCACACGGGGGCCTGTCTGCCCTGGGTCACGGCCATGCTGGCCATCTGCTGCCCCCCTGGTGGGTTCTGTGGAGGAAATGACCTAGTGGTGAATTTCAGTTCTGCCGCTGGGAGGATGGCGGCCAGGAGAGAACCAGAAATGGCAATGGCCGCAACAAGGAGGCCGCTCCGCCCACCTTTACTCCTTGCCTTGCAACTCAGAGTTGGGGGCAGACCCCCTGATCACCAGGCTCTGCAGGGCTGCACAAGAGCCAGCCATCACACCCCTATGCCAGCTAGCAGGAGGGGAAGCTTGAGACCCACAGAAGCCTCCGGGCACCACACCTCGCCAGGCACAGGGAGACAGGAAACTCAGCTTGCCCGCCAAAGCCCGGGTCTGTAAGTGAGCAGCAGGGGAGAGCGCGTATTCTGTGTCGGGCGGCCGTCTTTGCCAAATGCTCTGGAAATTCAAATGAGAAACCCGCGTCAGCTGACACCCCTGAGTCCCGCTGGGTGCAAGCCTCCGGGGACTGCGTGGGAGGGACCTGGCTGCCTGCTGCCACCAAGGGACGAGCCCAAGCAGCACCTCCCCAACCTGCACCTGCCCAAGGAAGCAGGTGACTGCCACACACTGCCACCTCTCCATCTGGCCCCACCATGGACGTCAGGCAGTGAGTGACAAAGACCCACTGGTGGTGAAGATGTGCAGACAGATGCACGTCCATCCAACCAGCAGGGAGTGTGGGAGACAGCGCCGGGCCTGAGGATGGCATTTCCTGCTCACAAGAATCCCGAGGAGCAGGTGGCCCCCCAGGGGGGCAGGCTGCCAGTCGACTGCAGTGGGTGAGGAGCCGACGCCCTGCACCCTGTCACAGACGAGCTGCAGTGCCCTGCGGCCACCACCTGTCCTGAATGGGTGACCCCCCCGGGCTCTCAGGTCCCAGGTCCTGAGCACAGGCCGAGATGGGTGGAGGCAGAGCCACGGGTCTGTCCCCCACACAGCCACCCACGGCGTCCCTGCTAGACTCCAGTGGTCAGCATGGGGCACCGGCAGCCTGCCCTCCACTGTGAGCACCGCCTGGAAGGGACACCTCCATTCAGCAGAACGTCCCGGCTGACCTTGGGACCCACACCTGTGAGCAGCAAGGGCTCTCCTCAGCGCCAGAGAGCGGGGAGGGGAGGAGGCTCTGCACCGCCTCCCGAGGAGAGTGGGTGCGTCCCACGTCGCTCGTCTGAAGTGAGGCCCCACGTTCGCCACGTTCTGGAGCTCACGTGCAGGCAGCTGGGGGGGGCGTGGAGCTCGTCCCCAGGAGGCGGGCACAGCCACAGGGACCTGCCTGCCCCTGACATCACGCCCCTCCCCCAGGCAGCCCGGGTCTCTCTGATGGAAGTGTGACTCCCCCAACCCCCATGGGCTTCAGAACCTGGATGGAGCCCGAGGCCTTAGCGCACAGAGGAGAGGAGCCCGGAGTCCACTGGGTCTCAGCCCTGCCCCCACCGTGCAGGGCCCACCCAGCACCCACTCTGGAGCTGGCCACCCCACGCCCACTGGGACCAGGTTCTCGGCCCAAAGTCCTTCCTCCCCATCCGACAGGCAATGAAGAAAATAAACGCTCGACAAACGTGGTTTCCAGTTACACAAGCAAGTGCAGGGAGGGGAGAAACTCCCTCCCCAGAGGCCTGCGCTCCGCTGCCCTGCCGACGGGAAGCATTTCGGGGGTTCGCTCGTTTCTACCTTCTGTTGAGAGGACAAGGCGATTTCCTACACGCGGACGATGGCCAGACGTTCTCAACTGGATTCCGGTTCAACTCCAGCACCTCGACCGCAGTGGCAAAGCTCGCTGATTCTACCTTCAGGAAGATTTTCACGTTTAGCCTGACAACCTTCGTAGTCCCACCCACGGCTCTGAACGGTGGGACCCGTTTGGTTCACTGCTGGCAGCGGGCGTACGCCTCCGACCCCAGTCCCTCCGGCCGGTTGACTCCGACGCAGGTGCCGACAGGGGCCGAGGGGCCTGGTCAGGCTGGCTGGGCCCCGGCGGTGCACACAGTCCCCCGCAGACCGGATCTGGGCACCTAAAGAGCTGCAGTGGCGGAGAGAACCTCGGGTCGCTTGCTTCCTTTTTCTTTCTTTCTTTCTTTCTCTCTCTCTAACGCACAAAGCCCTCCCGGGAAATGTTTCCAGCGGCGCTGAGCGGCTCCCTTTTCTGTGTGTTGAACTCGCGGCTCTGGGCATCCATCAGACGGGATCCGAGAGGAGGTGCCCGTAACTGTGAGACAGATTTAAAAACCAAGGTGCCCTTGGCCGCTAAACCCGTGTCGCCACTAAAGCTGACGGGCTGTGTCGCGGAGAACCCGGGGCGACGTCACCGCCTCTCGCGGGCCGCCGCGCTTCCCTGCTTGTGGTCTGCAGTTCTGGATGGCAGGCGTGCGGGGTCTGTGTATTTCAAGGAGAACCTGTGCCCTGCGTTTCTAC
Source organism: Desmodus rotundus (assembly GCF_022682495.2). NCBI lineage: Eukaryota > Metazoa > Chordata > Mammalia > Chiroptera > Phyllostomidae > Desmodus > Desmodus rotundus. Next base: position 774,303 of record NC_071389.1, on the reverse strand, counting down.
TCCAGGAATCACCCCGCGCCCAGGGGCTGTCCCAGAAAAGGACGAGAGGACGCTGCACGGGCCCCAGGGCCCACGCTGCTGAGACAGTGGGAACGGCCTCAGATGCCAGGCGTGACAGGCCACCTGCCTGGAGCCTGGCACCAGAGCAGGGTCCAGAGACCACAGCACCTGGCTACATCCCTGTTACTCCCCCATTGTCCCAGGAAATGGGCTCTTTGCCCCACAGCCGCCCTGCGTTCTGGGGGCTCCAGGGAGGAGGGGAGCCCATCAGCAGGACAGTGGGGCCAGACACCCTGAGGTCTGATGGAGCACCCCCGTTGTCTCCCCTTCCTGCTGCCGGAGCCTGGTCTGGGGCCCAGAGCCCCCAGTTCCGTGCGTCCTGTGGCCACACGGGTGCAGCCAGAGGGCAGGGGCCTGGGAGTCTGGCACTGCCTCCACCGCACTCGTCCGGCCCCTAAGAGCAGGTCTTAGGCGACCGTTGTGGGGTAGAAGTTTCAAGACCCTGGAGAGAGAGGCAAGGGAGGCACTGGGCACTTGGGGTCCCATGAAGCATGTGGCGGGAGGGTCCCAGTGGAGCCAGGTCCTGAGTGGCGGAGCCTCTGTGCCTGTGTGGACGTGCTTGCAGAAGGTCACTGCTCTCGAGCCACATGCACACATGTCCGACAAGCCAGGGACCCGGCGGGCCTCCCAGCAGCACCAGCCCCTCTGGCCGGCCCCTCTTGTCGGCCTACCCGGGGCCTCAGAGGCCTGTGTCCAGCGCAGACATGGGGAAGCCCCCCAGGGTGGCCGATGGCCTGGCCGTCCACAGACGGGCCCTCCCCTCATCACACCACATGAGGACAGGGGCCGAGCTGGGCCGCTGGGCTCACTCCCCCGTGACCTTGGGGTCTGGGCCAACAGCGGGACGGGCCCAGCCCACTTAGAGCCACCAGACCAGCCAGGGATGGTGACCTCATGGGCGTCCCAGTCTCCCTTGGATTTAGGTTCTGACAGTGAGGCCAGGAGGGAGCTCAGCCAGGGGCTGCTGGCAGCTTCTGGCATCAGACAGAGCAGCTCCCTGAGCCCCGCCCACCCTGCACCTGGGGCCCACATCACCCTTCTGCTGCTCCCTGGCGTCTGCGGCCTCACCCCAGGGTCGGTTTCTGCTTCCATGTCCCCACATGTCCCAGTTCGGGCCCCCTACCCCCCGTGAGGTCCTGCGGGTCCCTGTGCCTGGGGAGTGGACACGGTGCTCGGGTTTAGCCCAGCTCCAGCGGAGACGGGCCGCTGGTCAGTGCGACCACACCCCGGGCGGTCGGGCAGGTAAACAGAAGGGGCAGGGGGTGGCACAGGGGGTGTCCCCTGTGACTCAGGAACCACAGGCCTCCACGGGCGGGGACAGAGTTGGACCAGGGACGGGGTGACACAGGGGTTGGGGGGTGTCAGGAGGTGCCCGGGGCCAGCTGGATGCGCAGGTTGGGGCTCCATGGAGGGCCACCCTGTGTGGTAGGAAGGTGGGCATGTGCGCTTGTGTGGGGGTGAGCGTGCCTGCAGTGACGTGTGCAGGTGCGTGTGGGTGTGTGGTGGCGTGTGCAGGTGTATGTGGTGGCGTGTGCAGGCATGTGTGGTGGTGTGTGCAGGCGCATGTGGGTGTGCGGTGGTGTGTGCAGGTGTGTGGTGGCGTGTGCAGGCGTGTGTGGTGGCATGTGCAGGCGTGTGTGGGTGGGCACCAGAGTATGTGCCCTGCACAAGTGGGCCCTGTGTGCCAAGTCGTGGGGGTGAGAGTGCGTGTGAGCTGTGTGCGTTCACATGGAGGTCCGACCGTGGGTGTGGGCGCCAGGCCCTGTGGCCACTTCAGGGCATGGAGGCAGCTGCTGACGGGCCCCTGAGAGCAGCGATGGGGAGGGGATGAGACGCGCCGACCCCGCCCGCCGTGCCCGGGCAGCAGGGGAGCCCAGGCCCCCCCTCACTGCAGAGGCATGTTGCCTGCCCGCACCCTGAGTTCTCCGAGGCCTGCGCAGCACCTCGGCCACGAGCTCCCGGGCCCAGGGGCCGCCTCACAGCGGCGGCGTCTGCGCAGACCCCTCCATGCAGCCACAGACACCCTTTCTTTTGCTGAAGGATGGGGAGCAATGGGTTCTTTCTGCCAACAGAAGCACAAGCCCGCAGCCCCAGGCTGTGGTGTGAGACCTTGGATCCCGACCGGCCCCCACAGAGGCCCTGCGCCACCGTCAAGCCACTACTGCCCACCAACCACCCACGCCGCGGGGCCCATGGCCTCTTCCGGCAAGTGGTCCTCACCTCAGAGAGCTGCTGCCAGCTGCCCCGTCTCAGGCCACCTCGTGGTCCCCGACACCTCTGTTCAGGGCCGTCCAAGAGCTCCCAGTTCCATGTGAACAGAGCGACTTCTGAGTGAATGAAGAACGTGGCCCCGGAGGAGGGCCCTCAGCCACAGCCACCACGGTGTCCAGATCCCACATCCCAACGCCCAGCAGCCCAGGAGGGCTGGTCGCCTGTGCCTCCCGCTCCTCTGACACCCCGGACGGGCTGCAGCTTTGTGGCTGAACCGCCTCCACCAGACACGAAGAGAAAATGCCGGGCTGGCTGCTGGCGGTTGTCTGCGTCCAGTCTGCAGCCAAGGGCCAGGGCAGAGTGGGAATAGTGCGTTAGTGGGCACCTCAGGGAGCCCGGGGGGTGTTCGCCCACCGCTCCGGCCCCTGCCCCGCAACCTGCGTGCAAACAGCTTGACGAAGAGCCTCCTGAGGGGAGATGGGGCAGAAGCAGACCCGGAAAGAACCCCAGTCAGCCTCCCAGTCTTGGAGGCTGGCCGGTGGAACATGCCCCCTTTCAAGTTCCAATTTCAATCCCAGCATGTCGGTGCACCCGAAGGCAAAACAGGTGCGCCCCAAGGTGGAGGCATGGCTCCATGTCTCAGAGGGGCTTTACAGCCAGTCTGGGGGGAGTGGGACAGACGGCTCCTTGCAGAGGAACTTTGGGGGCAGGAGCAGTACAGCCACCGGAAGCCACAGCCCCAGGCACACACACTGTGTGCCCGACCCTCCGAGCGCGCAGTGGGCCAGTGGGGACAATGGCTTTGCGTCAGTCCCGCTCTCCATGCTTCAGAAAAGGCGAAGGGGGATGGGTGCCGCCTCGGCTTCTCCTCCAAACTGCGACCCTGCCCCTGTGGGGGTGGCTGCGAGGCTGGGCACCATCTGGGTGCCCAGGGCCAGTGGACATGGAACCTCGCCCTGCTCCCCGGGCCCTGACCCACAACTGCCCGCCACAGATGTCCGCCACACCCACCACGCCCGCCTAGAGACACCACAGGGTGTCCGGTGCGCCCGAGGGCAGCAGCTCTCGACGCTCGGCCCTGCATGGGAAGAGGGGGCAGGTTCTCTGCGGCAGCCGTGGCCCCAGTAATAGGACTGCAGGCTTTAACTGCCTCCTCCCTGCCTGGTCCCCCTCCCGGTGCCTCACGGGGTGCAGGTGGCAGACTGGAGCGGAAGCAAGGGCTCCAGCTGCAGGGTCAGGAGGGCGGGGCAGGGGGAGGGGTCCCTGCTCCACCTCCGTCCCCTGTGGGGCTCTGCCGCCCTCTGTCCTCCCACGCTCCCCACTACCCTCGTCCGCCGCCAGCTGTAAAGGGCCCAGAGGTGCGCACCCCAGGCCGAGGCCTCTGTCATCTGTGTGCCGGGACACGGGCGTCCCAGGCCTGCTGCCGGGAGACCCCCCCGCGGGACCCACTCGGCCAGCCCTGAGGGACAGAGGAGAGATGCTTGTCCCGACACCCTGGCTGGTCCCCGAGTGCACGCAAAGGCGGCCCCTGCCTGTCCCCCAGGGTCTTCAAACTGCGGGGCCCCAAGGGCAGGCTTGGCCCTCAGCCCGGGAAGAGCTCGGCGGGAAGGGGCTTTGGGAGTGCGTGTGCACCTGCACACACAGACACACCCATGCATGGGACTCGGGCAGAGGAAGACAGGCCCCGCACGCACTGCCTGGTGCAGAGGGGCCGGGTGCGGAGGGCCGGGCGCTGAGGGGAGTGTGCCCCCTGCGGGGCTGTCGGGTCACCTCCCCGAGCCGTGGGTCCTGGTGGCCGGCGGTGCTGCCTCCTGCGCAGCGAGGCCCTGGGCGCGTCCGCCCTGAGACTAACGAGGCGTGTCTGCCACCTTTTTGACTCACTTAGCTGGAGCAAACCTTTAGGCCTGTCGCTGGAGGCCCCAGCCATGCGGCTGCTGGGTGGTAACAGCCGGCCCCTCGAGCCCTCTTTATTCCGGTGGTTTCTCTGCCGGAGCCTCGTCCTACACAGGTGACTGGGGAGTCTAATTGAGTTGGCTGTTAAGAGATAATTAATAGATGTTTCCCTCCGTTGAGGTCAAGCCGCCCGATCCCCCTGGCGGCCCTGCCCCCGTCCACAGCGTCCCCTCCACGAGGCAGCTCGGTGACCCCTCTCTCGCTGATGAGCTGCCACTGCCAGCATTACAGCCGACGTCTCCGAGCACCGGAGCTGGGCCTCTGCTCCTGGACCCGGCCTCGAGTCTGTCCCAGCTGGCGGCACCCCCAGAAATACACGGGAGCCACTCGGGCTCCCACAGGCCAGGTGGACCCTCCGTTCTCATGGTGGGCCACCCGGGCTCTGTGGAGCCATGTCAGGTCTGTGGCTCGGCCCCATGGGCAGGCGGGGTCTCAGCCAGGTCTGACTTCCTCTGGATGGAACCTGCCAGCAGACCTCAGCCTTCCCTTCGGTGATGTGGCCCCAGAGGTCCGGGTGGGCCAACAGGTGGGCCGAGCAAGGGGGATGAGCACATGGACCCCAGGGGTGTGACTTGAGGGTGTGGCCCAGGGTGCAGGAGAGGGGGCGACGTGAGCCCCGTGCTGGAGCACCTGAGGCGGAGGCCAGGTAGCAGCCTGGACCCCACAGTGGGGCTGTGGGGAGACCAGGACGGGGGGAAGGATGCGGGGCCTCACCATGTTCCCGGCGGAGTAACCAGGAGGGGGGGTCTCTCACCGAGACAGGGAGACAGAGCAGCAGCAGAGGCGGGAGTCAGGTTGGGACACAGCGGCATCAGTGACAGGGTTCCGGAGAGAGGCAGCAGGAAAGGTCACCTCAGCTGCTGAGCCAGGGAGCAAGTGGGGCCCTGGGGGCTGAGGTTAGGGGTGGGGACACCAGGCCCAGGACACGGGATACGTGACCTTCAGCAAGTGCAGAGAAGCCTCCTGCCGACCGTCCCCTTGCCCCTGGGCAGACGGCGTGCCGAGTGGGCGCAGCCTTGAATGGGTGTTAAAACTACTAGAGTCCCCACCATCACCTCCTAAGAGTTGTCACCTCCCCTGGGGGACTGCAGGCTGCACATGGCCCCTCAGCCACCATACCGCCACCTCCAGGCCACCACTCCACCCCCCAACAATCCATGCCGCCATCCGCACCTGGGCCTGTGTCACCCGGCAGAGAGACTGGCTGGACAGACCAGGAGGCAGCAGGGAGGGCGTCTGAGCTGGAGGGTCAGCGTGCGTGGCCAGAGGTGGCCAGAGTGTGGCCAGCTGACCATGCCCTGGGGGCAGAGGGGGTGAGCCTGGCTTCCTGAGAGGCCACCCCCTGGTGAGGGAAGCCCCAGGAGTGCCGCCAAGCGCAGCACGTCATCGGGAGGAAGTGCTGGGGCCAAGAGGGCGCCGTGGCGGCAAGGGAGAGCGCACTGCAGGCGGAACAGGGCTGAGGCGCAGGCGAGCAGGACGAGGACCAACACGTGGTGGGCAGCAAGGCGGCCAGGTGTGCGGCCCACGTGTGCTGAAGCGCACCCCCCGAGGCAAGAACCGGCCCAAGGGCGGCTGCTGCTCCTGGGAGGTCCAGGGGACGGTGACTTGCACACCCTGGAAGCAGCGTGTGACACTTCTGCCTGAGGGCGCTGCAGTCGGAGCAGCTGGGGGCCTGTGTCTCCATCCAGGGCCCACAGGTGCAGTCTCCTTGGCAGGGGGCACTGGGCCCCACGCCAGGGTCCAAGCTGTCCCAGTGGGCCGGCGGGAGTCCCCCCGGAGGCTGAGGGCGGCTCTGCCCCCTCGATGCCCCGGACGCGCACGGCGGGCACGCAACCAAGGCTGGTGGACAGAAGGCGTGAGTCGCGCATCCTCGCACAAGGACACTGGACTGTTTAGAATGCGCCGGAGTGAAAAAATCAGGGCTCCTCCAAGAGCAGTGCTTTGGGAATCCTCCTCAGGCCCATCACCACAGCCCCCTGCTGAGGTGACATCAGGGAGGGGCCATCAGCACCCAGGCCCCACCCAGCACCCACTAGCCAGAGCCCCCTGCCCAGCTCCAGGCATCCCCACGGCCCGTCCAGCCCCTCCCCAACGCTGTACATGAGCCGGGCAGGACCCCAGAGGCAGAGGGCAGCACACCCATAGGACAGCCGTCCTGACATGTTGTGGGGGACAGTCCTGGGCCGGCCCCTGTGCCAAGCTCACGTCACGGTGACCACCATCCAGTCTCAGAGTCTCTTTGGAAGGAGCGGGGTGGCTGGGGCTGCTACTCCTCCTGCCAGCAGGGCGGGGCCTGGGGGCAGCCACCAGAACACAAGGGCCCTAACCCTTGGGACCCCCAGAGGGGCAGGGGCCACGGCAGGGTACCCACTGCAGGGGCAGACAGGCCCGGCCCAGCCCTCCCCCATCTCGGGTCTCCTGGGGGCCGTGGCCCTGGTGGTCTCTGTGCCCCGTTCACCGTGGATGTGGCTTGAACCCCCACAGCACGTGGACAGTGAGTGGACACGTCCTTCTTGTCCCTCTGCGCCCAGAAGAGGACGCCGGGCTCTACCGGCCGAGCTCGGGGCCTCTGACCCAGAGCCTGTCCAGGGCGCTGTGTGGCCAGAGACCCTCCCAGCCCTGAAGCATCCACCCACCAGGCCCCGAGGGCGGGCTGCGGTGAGGAGGCCCCAAACTACGCCCGTGGGGAGCCTGTCTGTCCACACCGGGGACACCAGGGTCACCAGGACCCTGTGCGGCCTTGGCTCAGCCACGCTCCCTAGCCACTGGCCTCACCCCTGCACTCAGGGGAGGAGGGACGGTGCCCGGCCCTGCGGCCATCCGCCTCAGTCCTGCAGCCCACGTGGAGGGCTCTCTCAGGTCTGTGCTTTGGGATCCTGGAAGGACCTTTTGCCCATTTTTCTGGGAAAACCTCTCTCCTCAGCAGGGACACGCAGGGCCTGCTGCCCAGGGGACTGCCGGTGGGTGGAGCGCGGCCACGCCGAGTTCCTGGACGTCCGCCTTGGGCCCCCTCCACCCGGATACCACCCCATCCCGTTCCTGGACGGCTTGCATGAGGTAGGGTGGGGGGATCCCCCAGGACTGAGTCCACACTCTGTCCAACCCTGCAGCCAGCATGTCGCGGGGCACGAAGGGGAGGGCACCCCCCTGAGTGCCTCCCTGCCGCTCCATGCAGAAGGCGAGCATCAGGCCCAGGGGCAGCCCGGGCCCCAGGACGGAGACGCCCACCATGCAGGCCCCACCCGGAGGCAGCAGGTAGGAGAGGCCGCCCCACTCACGGGCGTTTGGGGGTGGTCTGCCGCGCACCACCCCTCCGCTCCAGGCCACAGCTGTGCACCTTCTCTGCGTGCCTGCCTCGGTTCCCCCCAGGCCTTTGACACCACAAACACTGCAGGCTACCATCAGCCCGGGATGGCAGAGGCTTCCATGCCTGTTCAATAGGGACTCTGGGCTTGCTTCCTGCGTGGGGGCCCATGGCCAGGTCCAGCACCGAGGGGACTCGCCCAGTAGGTAGCAGGGGCAGCGCAAGGTGGCCCCAGCGGTGTCCCTGCAGCTGCCAGCCCCCTTGGGGACTTGCTCGGACAGACCAAGGCAGGCAGAGCAGCGCGCCCACTGCCCAAGGGGCTCTGAGGGAGCACGGGGAGGCACTGAGGGGTGGGCCGCTCCTCGTTGCGGGGGCACCGCTGGCTGCTACTCGCCGGGGGCCGCACCAGCCCATCCCGTGGAGGAGACTGAGGCTTGTCCAGATCCGGTTCAGTTTGGACTTCCCCCGGACAAGTTGGAGGGGCTGACAGTCACCTGCGTGGGGCCGCGTGCCTGTGGTCGCTTCCAGTAACGCCCTCTCCAGCCCAGGGAGGCCGGGTCCCGGGGAAGCCTCTCCTGGCCTCTACTTTCAGGGGCAGCGTGTCCCCCACCAACACACATGGGCCGTGGACACTCAGGTGGGCCTGGACCTCGCCTCCCTCCTCCGGGACCCCAGCACCTCAGCACCCGGGAGCCGTGGGGAGTGAGGCGCAGCCCCGTGGAGCACCGGGGGTGGGGGGTCCTGGGACATGGAGGCAGAGGTCCTGGAAGTGCAGCTGGGAGGGTCAGCTCCCGTGGCGGCCTCACACACCCCTGCAGAAACACTCCTGGCCCAGGACAGAACTCTGCCGCGTGACAGCTCATCAGTTCCTGAGTGAGGTGACGTGGTGTCAGCTGCAAAACACGGGCTCAGTTCCAGAAATGTGGCCAGGAGTCGGCCGGCCACCCGGAGAATTCCAACAGAAGGGGGCATGCCGCCCCGCCTGCCTCCCCCAGAAACCCTAAACGCGAGCTTTGGGACTGAGCCGGCGCCTGCAGCCCCGCGAGCTCCCCCACCAGCTGGTGGGTGGGGAGTCGGCAGCACGACCTTGCCCATAATTGCTCATTGACGGCTCAGCAAAGATGCCGGAGCCTGACACCAGGCCGCAAGCCCTCCCCCAGCTCGCTCAGAGAAAAATGGGTGTAGTTAAGACACCCGTGATTAGTCATTTAATCAGTCATTAAGCCAACAGAGATGGAGCCAATTAATTTTTTTACTTGAACACGTAGCTGGTCCTCACAGCCCCCCTGCCCGGGCCTGAGCATCTCGTCAACCGCAGGCCTTCGCCCCCTTGAAAGGCCACCCCTCCCGGTGGCAGAGCAGCAGCCCAGGCTCCTCGCCTACCCCAGCCCGGCCACAGGACCACCCCCCACCCCCTTGTCTGCTGAGTGCAGAGCAGCCCTGCGGGGACTCGGAGAAGCTCTGGGCAGGAGCCACAGCCCAGGGGCTGCCCACCTCACCTGGGACCCCCAGGCCTCCGACTGCCACCCAGTCACCTCCAAGGACAGGTCCCGGATGTCCCCTCCACCGCTCTGAGTCCCGCACCAGGCCCAGCCCAGCTTTGCCCCAAGAAATCCCACGTGAGGTCCAGGGTGAAGTCCGAGGCCCCCACCTGCAGCTCACTGGCACCACGCCTGGGTCCTTCTCAGTGCCCCCAGCCTTTGGCAAGTGCTGGCGGCTCGGCTGGGAGGGCCGCCCCCATCACAGTGGTGTGTCCGGGGTGCTGCCTGGCCATGGGCGGTGGCCTGGAGGGTCGTGTGTCCATCTCAGCAGATGGAGGGTTGTGTGTCCATCTCAGCAGACGAGGCTCCTGGCCGCAGATGTGGCCGCAGCACTCCCTTGGCCCCACAAACGGGGCCCCGTGCCCGGTCAGGTCTCAGGTGTCCACACCCCGGGCCGTGCCTGTGTGCCTACCGCCCAGACTGGGAAAACATAGACAAGGGCCAGGCCTCATGGAGCCCCGAGCTGCGGCCAAGGGCCTCCTCTGACACCAGGGCCGCCAAGCCCACAGTCCCAAGGGTCTCTCGGTGGGCCTTGGGGAAGGACAGGCTCCCGTCACTAGGGAACGGTCACTCCAGAACAGGAACCCCTCCCTCTCTCCGCCGGATGTGGGCTTGGCCGAGGGGCCCAGTGCCCACTCCCAGTGCCTCACCGGGCTCAGTGGCCGCAGCGAAAACACAGGGCGCTGGGTCGCTCTCTGCCTGCAGCCGTTTCCCCAGCTCTGCCCACTGGCTCTCCTAACCCAGGCCGCATGCCGTGGAGCTTGGCCACAGTGGCCGTCACCTTAGCAACATCTCCGCATGGGCCAGGTGTGCTCACAGAGGCTCCAGGGGTGAGGCCCAGGGCGAATTTGGGGGCCTCTCAGGGCGGCCATACCACGCACCTGCCCCAAGAGAGGCAGCATCGGGAGGGCCCAGCCAGGGCATGCGGCCCCCATGGGGCACTCTCGGGCCCTAGGAAAGGGGGTGCGGCCATGGGGACACCGAGGCCACTGTGCTGACAGCCAGCCAGCTGGGCTGGGGAGTCACCTGGACAGCTGAGCACCTAGTGGGAACCAGCGGAGTCACACCCCCCGCCACTTGAGCGTGTCTGCCTCTCCGGGCCCCAGCTTGGCCACACGTCCTGTTGGGGCAGGCGGATGGCTCAGCCCAGTGGGCCTGGTGGGGACCCGGGATGGGCCCACCATGGGAGCAGAGAGATCTATGCAGGGCACATCTTTCAAGGACATAGTGAGGACATGCCACTTGGGGCCTGGAGGGCGGCCCCGTGCCACCGGCTCATTGGTGGGCAGGGCAGGGGCGAGAGGCTGCCCCTCCAGGACAGACCGCAGACAGGAGCTGGCGCTGTCTGGGCGCCTCGTCTGTTTGCTCTGTCGGATGGCGTGCAACGGGCTGGGTTTGCCCTCCCTCAAGGAACCGGTAGGAACCTGGATGCAGGTGACAAGGGACGGGCACCCCGAGAGGCAGGGGTGGTCACCACGAGCCCTGCAGACACCCTGCTTGCTGCCTCCAGGCTGTGGTGCAGGGAGGGCACCCAGGTGGGTTCAGGGCACCCTGGGCAGAGACAGAGCTGGGAGGCCCAGAGCCAAGGTGGGTCACGTCGCAGGGGGAGCGCCAGGGCTGCAGAGCGTGGATCAGCGCCGTGTGTGGGTGGTGCAGTCCACGTGTGTGAGCCTTCGTGTGCACACAGGAGGAAAGAACCGCCAGGCAGATGAAGGCAGTCGTGTGCAGGGCTCCTTCCAGTGGCCCAGCCAGAAGCCTCGTCAGGGGCAACACCTGCCCTCTCGAACCCACTGAGCAAAGCTGAACGGCGAGACCCGAAGGGGTCGCACTGTTTCCAAGTAACAGCACCAAGACGTGAGAAGACAGATGTGCCCAACAGGTGACATTCACAACGTCTGGCACCCGATCACAGGTCACCAGGCGCAAAAAATGTTGGAAAGTCCCATCCGTACCGAGAAACGCGGATCAATCAAACCTGACGTGGGAACGACACAGCTGCCAGAACGAACTCACAACGGTCCCACGTGGCAAGTGGAGCGGGAGAGCGAGGAAGGGGTCCCGTGGGGCCCCGGAGGTGGTCGCAGCAGCGTCCAGGGGACAGCATCTTGGGCTGTGAGACGACTTCCGGCCGCCACACGCACAGGAAACGGGAGGCTCCGAAGTGGTGGGGTGGGGTGGGGTGGGGTGGGGGACAAAGCGTTCAAAGTATTTTCGATTTTGAAGAAAACCCTAGACCCACAGACCCGAGACATGTGAACTCGAGAGCAGGCCCAGGTGGTCAAGGGGAGACCTTCACGGTGGAAACGCAGGACAGAGGGGCGAGCCCCAGCCCTGGCCTGGCCCCCAGGCCCCCGATGTTCTTTTGCGCTGGTGCAGGGTCTTAGCCAGCGGCCCTGCTGCCTCTGGATTCCCAGAGGCTCAGCGGGTGTACACAGCCGGTGCCCAATCAGTGCTTCTGGGGTCACAATGCCGCCCAGGGCTTTAGCAGGCCCTCAGCACTCTGTCTCCCGGGAACACACCCCAGATCTCTAGGGGCGCCAGGTCCGAGTCGTGGGTCTGTGGGAGCGTCAACCAGCCGGCGCCTCTGGCAGCTCCTGCACGGGGTCCCCAGCTCCCGGCTGGCTCTGCTCGCACCCCTGAGGGTTCTGTAAAAACACTCCAGCTCCTCGTAACCCCATTTACTTCTCTTAAAGCTGGCAGCCCGGCCGACGCTGGTTATTCTTAGCACTAAGTTATTTATCTGCCTCCCTCCTCCCCGCACTTCAGAACCCTTGATATGGCTCTGGGGGCCGGGCCTAGGCCCATCCCCCCCACTCGAAATGAAGTCATTTTAAAACCTTTTGTCTTTAAATTTTTATCGCCCAAACCACACATGTGGTATGTACTTGGCAAGGGGTCAGAACCTGGCAGGTCTCTGAGCCCCAGCCAGGGAGCCCCACGCTCCCGCTCCCCTCCATCCCCCCGTCACAGGAAACACTCTGCGGGGGGGGGGGGGGGGACCCAGAGGGGTCCTTCCGGTCCCCCCAGTCCCTTTGGTTGGATCATTCAGGGCACAGCCGAGCCGGTCACTCCTGGGACCTCTGTGCTGCCCAGAGGCAGAGGACTCGGTGTCCAGGCCACGCCAGCCACCTCTCCCCAAAGGACGCATGCAGGAGGCCCGAAGTTTGACCCCGGAGCTCAGCAGGGGCGCTGGGTCATGTGCCCCTCCCTGGGACACAGCCAGGTCCTCCAGGACATGTGACCCTCCCTGGGGCAGGCGGGCAGGCCCATCACCCACTGTGGAGTGGGACCCGTGTGGCTGGAGGGCCCCCTGAGACCCCCCCTTGAGATGGAAATGCAGAGATGGGTTATGCTCCCTTCTCCCCACCCATCCGAGAGCCCGGGCAGCTCTGGCCAGAAGGGCAGGTCCCTATCCCTCGCACACAGGGCCTGGCCCCGGGGACCCCACCCACCCAGTCTCGGTCTTCACCTGCTGCCTCTTCTTTCCCTTTGCACGGTGACAAAACCCTTTAGTTCCTAGGAGAGGGCACAATGCCCTGCTGCCCCAGCCCCCCGCTGAGCCCCAGGCTCCAGCTGCCTCTTGTCATTTCTTACTGGATCGTCAGTGTCCTTCCTGGCAGGCTCTGGGCTGTGGCTGTTTTCCAAGCGGACCTGCTGCTGGCTGGTCTGGGCACCTGGACCCCCCTCAAGGCAGCAGCGGGTGGCGGACGGCTGTGTTCGGTCCCCATTTGGTTCAGACGGAGACACCGGGGCCAGGGGCAGAGCGGGGTCACCGCCTGTGACCTTCCCCACCAGGTGCAGGCCGAGTGCCAGCGGGGGTGGCGCACACTGTTCCCGACGCTGAGGCGGGGCCTTGGAGGTCAGGACAGTCACGCCTGTGCCCTCTGGGGTGGCCCCTTTTGTGTGAGGGGGTCGGGGGGACGCACGCATGGAGTCCTGGGAGGCACAATCAGGCCCTTCCTCCTCTCCTCCCTGCAGGCCTGACGAGGCAGAGCCCAGGACAGCGGCCTTCCCAGGTAGGCGGGCAGTGGGAGGCCCCACAAGTGGGCCACCTCCAGGGGTCAGATCCAGATGGTCATTTCCGTCACCTATGGAAGGCAGCGCTGACTCCCTTCCTCGGAGGCCAGCCTGCAGGGCCCTGGGCAGGGAGGGGGACGCGGACTGTCCCAGGGTCCTCCCCGAGGTCTGGCCCCTCAGAAGGGCTGTGGGCGCCAGGCAGGGTGTCTGGCGGAGGGCGCTTGCCAGCCCCGGGAGTCTCTCTGTCGCCTCAGACCAGTGAACATCACTGCCTCCTGTCTCCGGGGCAACCCCCCTGCCACCGGCAGCAAAGCCCCAAAAGGCCCCCGTGGTGGGGAGGGCCGGGAATGGATAGCTCCCCACCTGCCCTTTGGGCCGAGATGGCCTGTCCCCAAGCAGCCCCACACGTCTGCTGACTGGCCCACAGGGCAGACACGGTGGTCACCCCCTTCGGGACCCCCACATGTGACTGAAGCAGTAGTATGGGTGGGTGAGGGCCAGTGTGAGGTCGCCTGGACGTCACGGGGCACTGAGGAGAAGCAATTTCCAGGCGGTTAGGGGCAAAGCCAATGGGTGGTCTGGCCCCTGAGGTGTGGGCTGGGCTCCGTGGGGACGCTGGGCACAAGGCCCACAACAGGACCACGGGGCGGTCGGGGCCTGGCCTCAGGTGTTTCTGAGGCCACCAAGGTGGCTCCCCGACCAGGCTCCTTCCCATCCACCCTGAGGCCTCAGGACGAGGTCACTCGAGGGCTGGGGCCAGCTCTGGGGCTGCTGTTGCTGAGCCCTCGAGGCTCCCGCGGTGCCCTTGGCCGCGGTCGGGGCGGCCGCGTTCCCGGGAACACCTAGAGACCGGCTGCTTGGAAACACGGGCGTTGCTGCTCCGCTGGCGGTCAGGGAGGCCCGGTGCCCCGGCTGCGGAATGTGGCCCCTCCTCGGCGCCCAGCCCAGCCCCCAGCTGCGGTTTTCTGAAGGAGCTGACTCAAGCAGAGCCCCCCCTGCTGCCGGGCCCCCTCCAGTGCTGCCCCAGGAACACAGAGGCGCGGCTCCTGGGCCTGAGGGAGGGTCACCGCGCAGCATGTCTTCAAGACCGGCCACTGGACCGTCCCTGGGGTGCAGCCGGCTCCCGCGCCCTGGTTCAGCTGCGGCCGCATTCCTGGTGTGAGCCCGGCCAGCCCGCGAGCTTTTTCCACGCTCTGGTGCCAGCCCCAGCGGCTCGGGGGAGGGAGAGGGCGGTTTCCATGGCAACCTCTCTTTCTGTTATTTCTTATTTTCTTTTTTTATGGTTTCTCCAACTTTGAAGCTTTCCAGACAGTTTACAGACGGCAGAGAGGAAAAGTGCTTTTCCTTCCCAGCGGGGTCCCCAGCAGAGCAGCCCCCCACGGCCCCTGTGGTCCCCCCATAGCCCCTCCTGCAGGGGGGCAGGCAGGGGCTTCAAAATAGACAAGCAGGGCTTCAGCGTCTTAATTATTTGAAAAAAACATTTTAGAGGAAATGAATTATTTTTCTCCTAAAAGATGTGAAAGTCTTTGCAAAAGGATCCCGGCACCCAGCCACATGGCCCCTTGGTGGCAAGGGGGCTTTGTGACTGCCCAGTCTCCCCCCACCCCACCCCACCTCCACTCTGCCCCCCAGAGCCCGGGCTGTAGCTCAGCCGGTGCCCTGAGGGTGGAGCTGGTTCACTGTGTCCCCAGCAGCTGGGGCAGAGAGGGCAGCCAGGTCAGGGGCAGGGCGGGGAGGACCTGAGGGTGTCACATGGGGGTGGGTAGCAGCCTGGCAGGCAGAGGCCACAGGGGCCTGTCCGAGCGTGTCCCCTCTCCTGCAGGAGAGTACGTCCTCCTGGTCCAAGACGTGACCACCCCGCCGTTCCTGGGCCGCACACTGCCCACCGCCTTCCAACACCTTCGGGTCTCTGCGAAGGGGCCTGACCAGCAGCGCCCTGTCCCCGGAGGAGGCTCCAAAGCCCAGGACTAGGAGAGCCACCAGCCCCTGAGGGTGGCGTCCCTGCAGGAGACCCCTCGTTTTTGAGAGGACAGAGGCCACCTCTGCTTCCCCAGGCACTGTCCCCTCCCGCCTCCCTCCGCAGTTGGTCAGATGGGGGGCCAAGGAGCCCCACCCCCACCCCCAGGGCCACTGGCTTTAATAAAGTGCTTGACGCTGACCGCTGAGTGGCGTGGCCCCTCCCCACACCCTGGACACACGAGGCGGCTCCTCTGGGCGTCACAGTCCCCACCGCGGGGGTCTCTGGTCACCCCTCTGGGCTGGCACGTCTGCTCTCAACTCTCCCCAGTCCTGTGGTGACGCCATGCGTCTGCACCCTTGGCCTCCTCCCCATGCCCCTGCCCTGGTGGGGACACAGGGCCCCATGGGCAGCTGGGGAGTTGGAACTAGCCCCCAAACGAGAGATCGAGGCGCTGAGCCGGTGACTGGTTTTCTGGGAACCACTTCTCCACTTTCCGGGCTCCACTGCTGACACGCACCCGGGTGTGCAGGCGGGGTGCCCAGAGGGCTGGCCGCCCCCTGCCTTGAAGGCCCCGTCCTCCCATCCTTTCAGCTGACCACCAGCTCCGGCCTTCACAGAGAAAAGGGAGTGGGGAGGGACCACCCCGAGCCGGGCCCCCCGGGTCACAGGCACAGTCATCTCTGGGCCCTAGTGCACAGTGCATGCCCATCTCCCCAACACCCCCCCTCCAAGTGACTGCGGAAGCCCCAGGCGGCTTCCCCAGCTGCCTGGCGTTGGGGCCGGGGCTCGGTCCCCACCACGAGTGCTCACCTATCTCCTTGTCCTTCCTGCGGCCTGGGCCTCTCCCCAGCTCCAGACCGGGACAGCTAGCTGCGGACGCCTGGTATCACCTTGGGGTCCTTCTTCCCTACTTCACCGCATTGTGGGCCAGCACACCACGCACTTCACTGACATCTTGTTCATCGCCTCCTGAAGGCAGGTGTTTGGGCAGCTTCCCTCGCTAGCATGGCCTCAGCACCCAGCGCAGCGTGCGGCCTGCGGGAGAGCCGCGGCACACCCGTGCCGGGCCCACGTGGATCTGCAGCACCTGAGTGCACCAGGCTAGTGGGAGGTGCTGGAGACAAGGGCGAGGATGCGAGGCAGGAAGGACTGACGGATGAGGAGATGGAGGGGTGGTGGAGGGACAGGTGAGCAGATGGAAGGGGGAGCAGGCATGAGTGGGTAGGTGGATGGAAGTATGGATTAACGGATAGATGGACAGGCAGATGGTCACGTGACTGGGTGGATGGGTGATGGATGTGATTGTAGGTGTGGTAGAGGTTCTTCTGCCTTCAGAGGACAGGTCCCCGTGGAATAGCTGCTCTGACTTGGAAGGTGGAAGACAGGGAAGGACCCACCATCCAGCCAACGTCAGAGCGCCCTTCCCGACGTGCCCTGGCAGCCAGCCCATCACTCGCCCTTCCTGCTTTTACGTGGACAGATTTCTCACCCAATTTTCCCTCAAAGCCAACCGACAACTGGTGGACAGGGTCACTGGGATGGAGCCAACCCCCACAGGACCCAAGGAGCTGAGCTGAGGGCCTTCTCCCCACTCCTCCAGCCTGGAGCCTCTGCAGGGTCTTCCACAGGGGTCTGGGGAGGCCAGTGGGGCCCCTGCCTCTGCCAGCCTCTGTGTAACTGGTTCCCTGAGCTCAAGTGGCCACAGAAGCTGCCAGCAGGGCTTCGAGCTCTGACTGTCCGTGTGGAGAGGCCAGGGGCTGCGTCCCAGCGTGAGTGGGAGCTGCCGACTCCAGGGCTGAGCACACTATGGCGTCTCTCCTGCCCGAAGCTGGCGAGGCCGAGGGGCCTGCGGGACAGGCCACCTGTGTGGGTGTGGCGGAGGAGCAGCATGGGGGGTGGGGAGCCACCTGCAGCACTGACTCGGGGCAGAGCCGCAGGCAGAAGCCCTGGGGGATGGGCCACATGCTCCTCAAAGGCTCCTCTGCCCGCGGCTGCCCCAAGACTCAGCCCAGCAGCTGCAGCCCCTCCTTCTCTTTGAGACACAGCCACATTTCTGCCCAAAGGAAACCAGTGGAAATGATGTTTCCATCGAGGAAGAACAGAGCGCTGGGAACAGAAGCAGCTGCCGTGTCTACCAGCGTCACGAGGGGTCCTGGGCATCTAATTCTAGATCACAAAACCCAGGGCGGGAAGCCCCGTGGTGGGCCCACACGGCCATGGCTACAGGGCAGGGTCCACCACCCTGGGTGCCCATGGACGCGGAGTGGAGTGAAGCCGGCTTCTGGCGGCCGCGCAGCCTATGCAGACGTCACAGAAAACTCCGTCTCCAGCGACGGTCCAGGCTAGACGAGCCGTGGGCCTCCCCGTGCTGTGGGGGCCCAAGGAGATGACAAGACGGTTCCCTGCAGCCTCCCAGGGCGGGGCAGAGGCTGCTGAGACCCCAGAGGCTGTGTTTGGGCAGGACCCGGTCCCCTGCCCCACCCACTGCCCGGCCTCTGCCAGGCTCCTGAGGGATGGAGAGCAGCGCGGGCTCCCCGGGCCAGTGCACTGAGGCAGACGGACAGCTGGCCTTTCGCAGGCCACAGCCCCGGGACTTGCCTGGACTTCTGCAGGAGCGCTGGACCCAGAGGCCCCCATGCTGGACCCCCACTCTGCACACTGTGTCCCACAGACAAATCCGTTCACAGACTCTTTGGGTAAATTTTCTGGGAGTTTATTTGAGCCAAACTGACAACACACACCAGGAAGCAGGACCTCAAATGCCCCCTGTACAAAATTTGAGTTCTTTGAAAACAGAGGGTCAGCAGAGGCCTGAGTGGCCACGGTCACTGGCCTGGCCGTCAAGCCTGCCTGGCAGCATCCGGCCACGAGGAGCCGGTGGCTGCGGGCCATGCCCCGGCCCCACCAACACACAGCATGGCCCCAGGGTCTCCACAGGACCGTATGGTCCCCCCAGGCTGGCTTCTGGGTCCACCGCCACCCAGAGGCAACAGGGCCCAGCCCCTGGCCAGCGCCTGCCCCCGAAGCCCCAGGAGGCGGAGAGCACAGGTCTGGCCTCTGACCCTGCCAGCCTCCAGGGTACAATGGTGAGGCACTGTGACCAGTCACAGAGGGCCCCTCACGGGTGAGGGGTAGCACAGATCCCAGCCCAGGGGCCAGGCAGAAGGGCAGAGGCCTGTTGTGGCCCCTGCCCACCCACCCCCATCTGGTAGGTGGGGCCACATGGGGTGAAGGGGATGACCTTGGCTTTGTCACTGAGCCCAGAATCAGGGCAGGGCAGCTCGGGGCCAGCCCTCCTCCCAGGCTGGGCAGGGGCTCCGGCAAGCCTGCTCCGAGTGTGCTACATCCGCCTGTGGCCTGCAGATGGCGGGCAGGCTTCTGGGAGTCTCCAGGGAACCAGGAGGCTGGGTGGGTCCTGAGGCCCCAAAGCCACCCTTCCCCCTGCTGGGGTGGGGCTAGTGGGCAGTGGCTGGTAGAGGGGGTGGCATCAGGCTGCCCCCCTGCAAACCTCTCACCGCAGAAAGCTACAGTGCCCCCAGGAGGCTCAGGAGGGGCTCCAGGTCTCAGCCCTGGCCGAAGCCAACCACAGCCTTCTTCCCGGGCCTCAGTCTCCCTGTGTGTCTCCACCTGCTCTCTGACCTCTGAAGGGGGCCACTGGCCCAGGCAGCCCAGGGGCCAGTCCACTCAGCAGGTTGCTACCGAGCCCCCTCCACACGTGGAGGCCCTGGCATGCACTGCCTTGATGAGAGGCACCCCGATCCCTCATTCGGAGTCTGCGTGCCGGAGACAGACACAGACACACAAGAGAGACACAGAGACAGTGAGGCAGGCACACCTGCCCTCCACTCCCCCCACACACACACCCTCCCAGCAGTGCTGGGGCCTTGGTGAGCATGGCCTCCCAGACTGCCCAGCAGCCGGCCTGTGGTCAGCCCACACAGAGTCCTGCCTGTCTGGGCCGCCTCCCACCAGCCTGCCTGGCACAGGCGGCCCCTCCCAGCTTCCTCCCCTGCTAGCGGGCGGGTGCCCCACCCTGGGAGGCCCCCTTCCCTGCAGCCTGGGTAGGCCACCGGATCTCAGTGCCAGGCGGCTGGGAAGGCCAGCTGTGTAGAGCAGCCCCCAGGCAGGGCTTCCTGAAGTCTGCCCTGGTGACCGGCCCGCCAGACCAGTTCCCATCTGCCTGGCCTGACAGCTCACTGCCCACCGCACCCGGGGTGCCCTCAGTCCTGGGAGTGTCGGGGAGGGTGGCCAGGCCTGTCCCCTCCAGCAAGACCACTGCAGGGCTGACAGGTCTCAGCACCAGGGACAGACAGCTTCCAGGGCCCCCCTGCTTGCCCCTCTCCCCTCAGGTCAGGGGACTGCCAGCCAGCCAGCCCAGGGCCTCTCTGATGGAAGAGATCCAGCCTGGGCAGGCACAGGGGACCTTGGGAGCCGAGGAGGGTGGTGAGCAGGTGGGGAGGGGCTGCCCTGAGCCCCTCGCCCATTGTCCCTGAGTAACCTGGGGGCCCGAAGCTCCAGGCCCAGTACTGCCAGGGAGCCACGGGGCCAAACAGGGACCCACACTGCAGCTCCTGGCCGAGGCCCTGGGCCTCGAGGAGCAGGCCACCCTGCTGCCGTGCCAGTGGAGACTATAAACAGGGAAGGGCTGTCATCGTCCGGCCAGGTAGCACCTGCCAGATGTGTGGGGCTCAGCCATCAGGCCAGTCCCCCTCGCCCATGTGGCCCCGAGACAGCGACACTCCCCAAAGTCCAGATATCCCTCTTCTCCAGAACTCCTCCCAGGGGCTCAGACACCTGTCGGTCACCCCAGCTTATAACCACAGCTAGAAACCAGGACAGGGGCCTCTACAGACGCTCCAGAGACCGGTGAATGGGGTGGAGCCCAGCTGGTGGGCCCCCCTCCTGGGTGGCCTGGGAAGGGGCATGAGAGGGGTGCTACACACCCTCAACCCCTCAACCCTCCTTGGCTGGCACACACACACAGGTGCCAGCCAAAGGCCATGGTGGCACAGGGGCCGGGTGCCAGGCCCAGGGCACTGGCCCTGCAGGGGCATCTCATCCCGGCTGCAAAGGCTTCCGTGAGCTCCCCTGAAAGACTCCACCAGGAAAGAGGGAAGCAGTGGGCAGACCCGGGACAGGAGGCTTCAGGCAGATGCCCTGGCTGGGGCTGGGGTGCACCTGGGACACCCCACAGGCCCCCATCAGGAAAGCATCTGCTGGAGAGCCAGAGAGCAGAAGGGGGGCAGCCGGGGGACAGGGCTGGGCGGGAGGAGCCAGAGGCAAGGCAGGGCCAAGCCTGGAGGTGGGCTGGGGCAGGCCAGTGGGTTCCCACTGAGGGGGCGGGCACTAGCTCAGGAAGCAGCAGGTGGGGGAAAAGGGGGCACCACCCCGAGGACGACCTGGAGGAGGAAACGGGAGCGTTTCTACAGGAAGAGCAGCAGCACCAGGCATTCTGTGGCCTTGGGGTCTCCAGTGGCCGCATCCTGAAAGGGCCCCACCTCACTTCCCTAACAGGGTCCGGATAGCATCCCCAGGAGCCAGGCCGCGGGGGGGAGGGCCGTGGGGCTGAGAGAGAGTAACTGGGGTGCCACAGGGCCACAGAGGGGCCATGCCCCCCATCCCCAGCCTGGAGGCGTCGAATGACTGGGCTCAGGTCTGAGCCTGGGGTCTTGGACAAAGGGGGCCCCTAGGGAGGGACTGGGCCCAGCGCCACCCGTGGAACCTGGCAGGGATCTGGGCACAGGGGCGCTTTTTGACACCAGCAGGAATGCGCTTTTCAGGGCTCAGGGGGCAGCGGGGACCAGGGTCTTAGAGGATGGGGCTTCTGTCCGGAAGTGGCATAAAACGGGGGCAGAACCCCAGATAAAGGGCGTCCAAACAGGCCTAGCGGGAACGTTCTGGGGAGGACGGACCCGATCGCTGGCCCTGGGGCGCGCTCCTGCCTCCGACCGAGCCTTGGGGACTCGCGCCCCTTCCCGCGATCGCCAAGAGTTGCAGTTCTCGCCTCTGCCGCTGCGGGGCGTCGCACCGGGACCCCCATCCCAGGCCTCGGGGCGCTCAGACTCCGAACATCTGAACACGTCAGTGCGCGCCGTACACAGGGACAAGCGCTGGAAACGCGCTGGGACCCGTGGAGCCCAGCTACCGGCAGGGCTGGGCGCGGGGACTCCAGCTCCACGTGCTCCCCAGGCCCCGCCCCGCCCCAGGGTCCCCCGCCCCCCAGCCCGCATCCCGGGTGAGAAGGGTTCACGCCGCTCAGGCGCCCTCCTCTCTCCCGAGCGCCCGGTGCTGGGTCCCCGCGGCGCCGTCCCCGAGCCCAGGCTCGCCGTCCCGGTGCCTGGCCCCGCCCCGCGCGGGGGAGGTGGCTACGAGTCGGGCCCGCGCAGGCGTGGAGCCTGAGGCCCGGTGGGGCGCGGCAGGCGGTCCCGAAGGGGTGGCCCGGGTCCCTTAAGGCCACTCGGCCGGCCGGAAGCCGCGGGCCCCCGCCGTCGAGGTCTGGGCGGCTGGGTGTTCGGACGGAGCCCTGCGGCCAAGGCCTGGCGCGGGCGGGGAACTGAAACTGGGCGGCGGGGGCGTGGGGCCGAGTCGCGCTTTCCGAGGGGCGCGGCGAGGGCGGCAGCTGCGCGGCCCTCCAGCCCTCTGCGAGGGACTCTCCCTGCTCGCCTGGCTGGTCCGCGCGTCCCGGAGGCGGACCCGTGGGAGGAGGGGCTGCCCTGCCCCCCACGGAGGGAGGGGCCGCGTCCGGTGACTCACCGCCCGGCGACGCCCACTCCCCCTAGACTCAGGTGCCAGCCCCGCGCCCACGGGCACGCTGTCCTGGATAGCAAAGGAACTCAGCGTCCCCCAAGAAGTGCCGCTGGGAGGTCCCTCGGTCCTGCTGGGCCCGCACGGGGCCAAAGGCACCCTCCCGCCCCAGTCTGGCTTGGGGCCAGGCTGAAGGGAGCAGGAATTTGGAAAGTTTTTGAACCAGCACTGTGACTCCCTGGAGGTTCTCTGCCCCCACACTTCGCCCAGAGATTGGGGGCAAGGGGACTTGCTCCAGGGCAGGGGGCAGGCGGGGCCATCGCGGAGCCGTCTACTCTGGGCACCCCTGCCCACTGCCAGCCCCAAGCATGGGGGTGCAGGATGGGGTGGGGACAGGTTCCATCCTGACGAGTCGCTGTCGGGGAGAGCACCAAGCGGTCTTGGGGAGACTAGGTCCAGGGTGGCCCTGTGCAGCAGAGGAGCCCCAATCGGCTGGGGGCGGGGGTGGCCAACACGAAGGCCTGTCCCTGTAAGCCTCTGCCTTCCTGCCTGGGAAGCAGCTGGCCACACCAGTGAGGGGCCAGTGACACCAGCAGGCCACACCCACTGCAGCCCTCCTCTTCCAGGGCCTGTGGAAGCAGCCGCCCCCTTCCCAGCCCACCTAGGCCCTCCCCACACCGGGCAGGGAGCCTTCTCCGGAAACCACCAGGGCCTTTTCTGGGACTTTTTACTTAGAAACAGGAAGTCAGGGGTGCGCCCCATGCCCACCTGGTCAAGGCCCCACCAAGGGCAGGGCAGGGTGAGGGTTTGGACCCATAGGAACTACCCCCCTGCAGCCCCTAGCGCCAAGTCGGAGTGGGTAAGGACACTTGTCTGCCTCCGTAGGGCCACGCCGGGCCCTGCCTGGGCTGCCCACCCTCCTGCCAGCCCCCACACTGGGGGCCCTCCCCCGGCGGGGCTTCCCTGGCGAGTCCAGCAGAGTGCCCTGGCAGCAGGTGCTACTGCTTTGGGTCCGGACCCCCCTCCCCAAGTCCCCAGCCCCACAGCCCAGGCGTGTGCATCCTTGCACATGGGCGTGTACACGGGCAAGCACATAGAGGTGCTGGCCTCGGGAGGCTGGGAGACCCTGCCTCAGACAAGGTGCTCCTCCCGTTCCTGGGCTCCTCAGTCCTGCCAGCCCCCCGACCTTCTGGGCCCCTTCCCAGCTCTTTTGGCTCAGCGCCTCCCTCTCATCCAGCGGAGTCCCCGGCCCTGCATCTGATCACTGGGCAGGGTGAGGGTGTGGACCCTGCTGAGCTCCTGCCCCCTGTGGGCCACCTTCTCAAACTCACGGGCTGGCATCTGTGCCAGTGGACACAGACCAGGGTGTGAACTTGGGCACAGGAGCAGCACCTGACCACCTCCCAGGCCCCTGTGCCAGGCCCAGCCCACCCAGCCACCCCACTGCACCCGCCTGGTCAGAGCCTGGCAGGTTTGGGTTTGGAGAGTATGAAGTACAGCCTTCCATGGGGGGTCTAGGACCATGCTCCCACCCCACTCCCACCCCTACTTGTGAACCTGGGGGCCCTGCGCAGATGGTGGGTGGAGCCTGGAGGACCTGTGGGGGTGGGCCGGCCAGGAAGCTGGGGCTCCTTCCAGGGCCGACTGGCAGGAGGGGCCAGAGGGTTCTGCGTGCAGGGGAAGGGGGACCCGTGGTGGGAGGACAGCAGGGTCGTGGGGGTGGGGAGCAGGACAGGGCAGAGGCAGGGGAGGGCGCACCTGCACTTGCAGGCTGACCTGGCTTCCTCGAGCACACCAGCCAGGGGCAGCCCACAGTCTCCCTAGGGGCCATGGGACCGGGACTGGGACCAGCCCCGCCACTCTGGGCCTGTCCCCAGGGCTGCAGCTCGATGCTGAGGGGACTCCACTGGGCACCAGGGCCGCTGTGCAGGCCTGGGCCTGGAGCTTGAGCTGGACTCCAGCGGCCCTGCACACGTGTCCTCTGATCGGGGCCTCGTGGGGATGGGAACCTGAGCCCCGAGCTCAAGATGTCCCCTGTACAAGGTGCCCTGTCCCCGGAGGTTTCTGGAACAGGCCTCCGTGGCAGCAGGAGGGACCTGAGAGAGAGCTGGGGCCAAGCTTCCTGCCCACGACGGCTGCCAGGCCAGTGTGCTTCGGGAAGGCCCCACCCCGTGCACCGGACGCCAGCCCAGCACAGGGCACTCCGAGGACAAGCCGGGCCGGCTCCACCTGCCTGTCCGTCCCCCGCGGTGGGGCCACCTGCTCCAGGGCCGGGAGCCCCAGCCCCCGTGGCCCCCAGCCCCTGGCACAGGCCCGGGCGCAGATGGCTGTGTGTGTGGCACCTGCAGGGCTCACGTCATCAGTGGGGGGGGGCAGGGGCTGGCGGGCGTCCAGGCCCCCAAAGTTCTGTTCCCACCCTTCTGGGGTCTGGCATGGGCAGGGCAGGCAGGAGGGTGAGAGGCTGCTCCCCCAGAGTGCAGTGGGTGTCTGTGGGGGGGCCAGGGTCCCACCCAAGCCCCTGGTTTCACACCCCACGGGGCCAGCAGGGCAGGGGCCCAGCCCCACCCTCTCGTGAGGGCACAGACTGTCCTCAGGGACAGGCCGGAGGGGTGGGCCAGCCCCCATTTTTCCTACAGGACCCCTACCTCTCTGCAGGTGATGGCCACCCAGGTCACCCAAGTCCAGCCAGGGCTGGAGAGCCGTTGGGCAGAGCCTGGGGCTCTTACCAAGCCCCAGATCTGGCTCAGGCCTGCCAGTGGACCCTCTGGCCTGTCTCTTCCCAGCCAGCAAGAAGAGGTGGCCCTGTGACAGGACAGGCAGAAGTGAGGCAGAGGGGGCATCAGGGGGCGAAGGGGACGAAGGGTGGGGCAGAGGCTGAGGGCCACAGTGAGGGACAGAGAGGGCTGGGCTGTGCAGCTGCCACTATGAGTGGGCAGGCAGCTTCCTCTTTCCAGGAGGGTGCGCCTGGCACCCACCTCCCCAGATAAGGACCTGAGTTCTCTGCCTGAGAGTCAGCCCCTGACCACAGGGTGGAGGGTGGGGTCCCCGGGGCCAGACTGGCCCGGGGTGGGGGTTGGGGCCTCCGGACTGGAAGGGCAGCAGAGGCCCTGAGAGGGAGGAGACAGACAAGCCCCGCTGAGCTGAGGGCGGGCGTGGCCAGGCTGCTGGTGACAGGCAGAAGTGAAAGCTGGAGGGTGGGGTGGGGGACCAACTAGAGACCCCAGAAGACTTCCAGGAGTACATCCTCTGCACTGGCCTGACCCCCAGGCACCAGCAGGGGAGGGGAGGGCAGACCCGGCTGGCTGCAGAGGCCGGCCCACACGTGGCAGCAAGGTCCACCTCTGTCCTGGAGACACACTGGGGGTGGTTCCCTGATGCTGACCTCTCCCCTAGCCCCTCAGAATGGTGGGGGAGGGGTTCCGACACCAGGGGACTCCCATCCTGTCTGCTCTGGGTGGGGGTTGGCCAGAGCCTTTTTAAGGCTTTCAGTTGATTTCCAAATTGAAGCCTGGGGCAGCCAGGCCACGGACAGCGGGGCCCAGAGCCAGGAGCTGCCCGGCTCAGCTGAGGCCACACGGACACCTGTCCATGGCCCCCAGGAGGGCCAGAGTCCCCTGGTGTGCCCCCCCATCCCAGACCCCCATCACCCATGCAGATCTGACTGCCCACCCCATAGCCTGGCCTCCCAATTCTCTGGAAGGGGATCCGGAGTGGCTTTCGGACCTTGTGCACTGAGGGGCTGGGGGCTAGGAGGGTGCCTCGAGGCTGGGGCGGTGCGTGCCCCAGAGAAGACTGCCCAGGTGTCCCACACAGCCCTCATTCTGGCCAGACAACTCAGGGGCAGAGGACCAGGGCCAGGTGGCTCCTGGGCTGAGGGACAGTTTTGGTGGGGGACATCTGTGTCCCACTGAGGTGGGTTTGCCGTCCACCCGTTGGGGCTCCTGCCCACCCAGCCTGCCTCAGGCCCCAAGAGGAGCAGCTGCTGGGGGCTCAGGTCCAGGGCCTTGGCAGGGGCTGTATGGGCAGAGGCCTGGTGAGTGGGCGCTGGCTATCCTCCCTTCCCGCCCCCACCCCACAGTGGCACGGGTCTTTTCAGGCCAGCTGGGCGAGGCTGCCTGCACCTAGGGACCACTGGGGGGTGGTATGCGCGCTTCTGGGCCCAGGTCTGGGGGGTCTCCCAAGGCTGCAGGAGACAGGGACCAGGGAGTGGGCCTGGGCAGGGCTGCCCCTGAGATCCTGCCCACCAGCCTCTCCAGGGGACCAGTGAGGGGCTGGGGTGGGACAGGGAAGCCAGGTGTGGGCGGCCAAAGGGTGTCTGGCCCCCGGGAGACACAGTAGCGCCTGGGGAAGCCTCCTGGAGCCAGGCAGGCACCTCTGTTTCTCCCTCAAGGTGACACCTGGGGGTCCCAGGTTCTGACACCACCTCCCCACTACAGACACAGACTGGCTCTGTGGGGGCCCAGGCCTCACAGACCCCACGGAGGCTGGGCCAGGCGAGGTACACCCAGTGTGGCTGGGCCTCCAATGATGTCCATGGTACCAGGAGGGGCCACAGCACTCGGGGTGGGCGGGCCGTGGGGGTCCGACTGGCATGGACCACCCCCAGCCCCTGCCCGGGGCCCAGGCGGGTGGGGTGGACTTGCAAAGTCCTTTATTGCACGACGTCACGGCAGAGGGAGGGGCGCCAAGGGACGGCGGGCGCAGGGCGAGACAGAGAAGCACGCCAGGCCTCTTTTTTCTTTTTAAATCAGGCATTTATAAACAAGAGCGCATACATTAATTACATAAAAATAGTTTTCGGATAGTAGAGTAAGTCATCATATTGTCATTAGCAGCAGCAGAGGGGGGGACAGGGACGGCGATGCGGACGCTCCTGGCGAATACAAAGGTAGAGCTGTGTTTTTTCCTTAATCGAAAAAAAGGTCGTTCGCGACTCCTGACTTTAAGCAAGAACAAGCTTCCCCGGGAGCCCGTGAGCCTGGGGACGGGCGAGCTCAGCGCCCAAGGCGCCGGGCCGCCCTGCCCCTTCCGGCAGAGGAGCATGTTCAGTGAGGACCACCCAGAAAGCAAGACAACTACCAGGTAAGGAAGGGTTTCTGGAACCCCCATGTACACGTATGATACAGAGTGTGACGGGAGTATTTACAGGTGAGGCCCGTCACCCCCAGCTCTGACCGAACGCGGAGTATCGGGCGTGAGTTAGCTGCTCCGTGGGTGTGTTATTGCTGTTGTGTTTTCCCTCGGCGAAGTCCCCTCCAGCTGGGAAAGTGAGCGACTCAACCACATACACAGTCGCCTGACGGCAGGTGTCACACGGCAGGTGTCACACGCGGGGCGCCAGCAGCCTACGAGACAGGTCCCTCCTCTCCTCTGAGAAAGCCACTGAGCCGTGCACACAGCACAGGAGGCCGAGCCGGGCCACAGGCCGCTGCACCAGAGGGTGGAGGTGGCAGGGACCCCCTGCCCACCGGCCTCACCCCGGGAGCTGCCCAGGAAGGTCAAGCTGCTGGTGAAGGGGGCCCGCTATGCCCGCCTCCCGCCCTGCGGCTCTGCGGGCCTCATCCCCCCCCCGCTCTGGGAGACAAGCTGCCTACCCAGCTCCTCCCAGCGTTTGGGACAAAGCCAGGCTGGGGTGCGGGGCCAGAGGGGACAGGCGGCGCCCTTGAGCGCAAGTCAGGAAAGTTCATCTCCCCTGGAGCCTGAAAACTCAGTAGCGACGGGGGCGCCTGGTGGCCGTGGCCCCCCTGCCACTCCCAGGCCGGCTGCCGGGCGCCCAGAAGCACAGCGACACACATAAAGCTTTGCTCCAATGAAACTATTTAGTTTCCCTCGAAAAGTAGCTGAAAAAAACACAACTCTGGAGAAACGAGGCCGACACAGCATTCGGACAGTTGCCCGACAACCGGCCCTTCCCACGACGCGGTGGGAATGCCCATCTGGGGGCCGTGGGGCAGAGGCTACGGTTCCATGCACACAGAGCCAGCAACGGCAAAGAAAAACAAAGCCAGAGAAAACAAAACCCAAACACACTGCGTGTACGTGGTGTCCCTTTTGCATTGCACTTCAGAAGGGGGCCCAACGGCACCTGGGCCCCCCAGTAAACCAAGGGCGAAACCCTGCAGGGGTGTCAGCACCCGCCTCTCCGCCCCGGCCTGGGTGTGGCCGCTGTGGCTTGAGGATGGAGTCGGGCCAGGAATTCCGGTGCGGTCTTCCTCGAGTGAATAAATACCACCGCACTCTGGTGGGCAGCGCCTCTGGTCTACCGGGAAATTGTTTTCGAGCTTGGGCGTAAGAAACCATATACAACTTGCATAAACAGTTGAGCGTAAACGAGATTATTTGGAATAAATGCAAGGAACTTATTCTGATAGTGGCAGATTCGATCGCTACTGAAGATGGATGTCTGGGGGTGACAGACGAGTCGGGGTCCGCTGTACAGAATGCTGGAAGGCACAGAGCTACCCCCAGTTCGGTTTCGCGTTCCGCGGCTCCCATGTCCGACAAGCACCAGAGGGGTTTCCGAACGCTCAGCACTTAGGAGGCGACCTGCTCTAGAAGTCGGTTTCAACACTTGGACAGTAAAAACCTCAGTTAACTGGGGAATAAAACACGAGGGGAGAAGTCTGACAAAGTGCAGTCCTAAATACAGGTTTAAATGAACAAACAAACAGAAAAGGTGAGATAATGCTGTTTTGTCCCCACGCTGCAGCCTCAGTCCCAGGGAGGAGGAGCCACGGTTGCCCAGCTGAGGAGGGTTGCCTGGTCAGGCGGCGGGGACGGCCTTCTGCCTCCGCCCGCAGGTGCTGCCCCAGCGGTGTCTGGGAGCACCTGCCAGCGGGGACAGGGCAGCGGGCGTAAGGCGGCAGTGTCGGCTCGGGGTGCACTCTCCTCGCTCTTACGGGTGGCAGCATGGGAGACCTGGGTCCTTGTCGCTGAAAAAATAGACTCTGGAGAAAAGCCCTTCCTGTCCTCACGCGGCCGAGGATGCGCTGTGATGGCGTCGCGGGGCGGGGAAGCTGCCACCCCGGCCCCTTACGGGTCCTCAGACTGCGTCGCGTGTGGGTGGGGCTTTTAAAAGTTAGTCATTAAAAAACGTGTTGGTTTTTTTTCTGAGTATCAAGTCTTCTTACTGGTTTTAAATAGCTTATAACAAAAATGTAAATGTTAGAATGTTCCAGCAAGCAGCGCCAGCCACAGCCACCGAGCTGGCCTTGTTTCCGGCTACAGGTGGGGACCCAGCTTGCTCACTTGAACTTGGCCAGTAGAAAATTTTGCAGTGGATTCCAAAAGTGTGTGGTTGCAGACACTCGCTTGGTTGTAGGCACAGTAAGACGTTGTGCTATGTGGGCTGGGAAGAGGGGAGGGCAGGCCTGCCCCACGCGCACAGCCCCAGCGGCAGGGCGCCCGCCTGCCCTGTCCCCGCAGCGTCCGGACCGGACAGCAGGCAGTGGGTCCGCTAGGGCTCCAGCTCTGTGGCGCTCTCGCTGGTGCCACCCGCAGCCTCGGGTCGGGGCCGTGGCCACAGCTGCTCCTGAAGCTCCTTCACCACCTTCTCCAGGTGTTCCCGGGCCTCACGCTCCCGCAGCAGATCGGCACGCAGCTGCTCGCGATCGGCCTCCGCGTGCTGCAGCTTCGCCTGCAGGTCCTCGATCTGAAAGGGGCCTCGGGTGTCAGCAGCCGCCCGCCTCCCCCACCCAGCCCCAGCCCATTGTCCACCCAGCCCAGCTCCCGCCACCAGCCATGCGTGTGGAGCCTGAGCGGGGACTCCCAGAGCAGGGGCATCAGTGAGGCCAGAGGAGGGGCTGCTGAGCCCACTGCCCGGGGTCCCAGGATGCTGGCTGGTTAGATGGCCAAGCAGACATGCTGAGACTTCGCAGCCACAGCTCAGCCCACACGCCTGCCTCCTGCACCCCCGCCTGCCCCACCTACCTGGGCCGAGTACTTGGCGCGCAGGCGGCCAGCCTCGCAGCCCTTGTCACACACCCGGACCTGCCGCGCCTGCTCCAGCTCCCGCTTCAGGCGCAGCCGCGCCTCGTTGGCCTCTTTCATCTTCTTTTCGTTCTCAGCACGCAGGCGTTCGATCTCCTTCCGCAGGTTGCGCTTCGCCTCCGTGGCTTCCCGCAGCTTCTCTTTCTTGGCCACGCGCAGGAACTCCAGCTCCTGGGACAGCAGGCTCGGGGTCATGGCCCTGCCCACCCTCTCGCTGCCCTGGAGGCTGCAGGGCGCCCACAACACCAGGACTCCTCTGCACAGCCCCCTGACCCGGCCCCCCGCAGGGCCCCCACCCACTCTGGGCCAGGGGTCTGCCCGGGAGGCTCCCAAGGGCCCCCACTGCTTCCCCCTCTCGTGCCTCGCTCCTGGGGACTTCCTTCCAGCCAGGAGCCTGCTCAGCTCCAGCAGCAGCCGGCATCGCGAGATGGGAGACAAGCCCCTGGGTGCGCCTCCTCCAGCTGGCTGTCAGTGACGCACCCCTGCAAACGTGCTTATAAATAAGCACGTGGGAATTCACACCTCCAACCAGAACCAGGACGGGCAGGGAGGGGGTGTCCCGAGTCTGCTGCCTGAGACGCACTCAGGGGCGCCTGAAGCCGGGGCGTTCAGGACCATGGGGCTGTGTTGTGCTGGCAGCCCACGTGGGAAGCTGTCCCCGAGCTGCCAGACACCAGCAGAGGTGTGAATTCAGCAAAGCTGGTGTGAAGGCCCCACCTGCCCCCAGGCGCTGGGAACTCGCAGCAGCCGCTCCCACTTGTCAGAAAAGACACCAGCAAGTGAGGAAGCACAGAGGCGGTGTCGGGGGCACCAGCTGAGCTCAGAGTCCCACAGGTGGTCCCCCGTCAGCCCTGCTCAGTGGGGGAGGAGGGTGCTGGTGGGCGCGGACCACCTCAAGCCTCCAGCTCCCTCTTCAAAAGAAAGCAACAACTTCTGGGGAGCCGTCTGGAACCCGGGGTGCACACTGAAGTAGTACACGCCAGTGCACGTGCCTGTGCCCGGCACCTCTCCTCCCCGAGCCAGGCTCTCGGGGGCCGCGCTGGTCCTGCATACCGGCTGCTGGGGGCCTGAGGCACCACCTCCCGGAACCCAAAGCTTTAGGGAACAACCCTCAAAGCCACTTCCCGTAGACCACAGGCCCAACTGGCCCGTGCGTGTCACACTGGAGTGTGGAACTGTCTCGGGCTCCTCGATGACTACGCGTCCACAGCGCCAAAGGCACAGCTGCCGCCGGCCTGGGGCCCGGGACTTACCTGGTGGAGGCTGCGCTTGGCCTGCAGGGCGGCGCTCAGCTTCTCCTCTTGCTTCACGCGCATCTTCACCACCTCGTGCAGGAACTTCTCTTTGGCCTCCTTGGTGTCCAGGCCACCCTCCAGGGCTTGACGCAGGTGCTCCAGCTCTGCCTCCAGCCCCCCACTTGGGGCATCGGCGGGGGCCGCAGTCTCAGGAGCTGCGGACGGGGCAGGTGGGGCGTGCACCCCCGGGGAGCTCAGGTCCTTGGCAGAGCTGGATGAGGTAAAGGACGGAGAGGAGAGCGAGGACAGGGAGGAGGTAACTGTGGAAACACAAGCAGGGTGCAGGTTACAGGTGAGCACGGGCCACAGCCCCCTCCCAGAAGGGCCGGCCGGCGGCTCACACGTACACTCCTCTCTGCTCTCCACCTCCACCTCAGCCTCTGAGTCCTTGTCGTCCTCTGGGGCGATGGCGGGCGCTGGCGTCTCTGTGGCCCCGGGCGTGTCCACTGCGAGCTTCCGCTTCCGAGGCTGGATGCAGGTGGTGAGGGGCTCGGGGCCTCGGGAGACGACGGTGGAGCATGGCGGGCTGCTCACAACCTTCTGCTGGGCAGGCGGGGCCAGGGCCACGTTGGGGGCCACGCCAGTCTCGAAGCTCTTGTAGGAGTAGAAGCTGCGGGGGCAGACGGGCGTTGGGGCTGCAGGTGCGGCCTGACCCTGTCCCCACCTCCCCCGCCCCCGCCGGGGACCAGCGTGCGAGTGCTCAGAATGAAAGGTGGGGAAGAGCTGCTGCCGGGGCACGCTGCACACGCCTTGGCCACCATGTCCTAAATGGGCCACAGCCAAACCCTGACATCACAGGAAGTCCTAGATCAGCTCATTCTGACACCCACGGAAAACCAGCACTTTCCATGCCAGGCAGCTGGGGGTCTGGGCACGTGGCCTAAGAACCACCCTCACACCATGCACACAGGCACCCAGGCCAACTCCAGCTCGAGGTGGTCCCTGCCGCACAGCCACGGCAGCTCATGAGAGGCAGTCGGGTCACACCTGGTGCCCGCCTGCCTGCGTGGCACTCAGGAGGGCCCAGGGGAGCAGTGGCGCCACCCTCGACTCGCACCCACACTCACGACCGTGGAGCCCAGCAGGGAGCTGACCACCACTGACGCCGGGCTGCAGGTTCCGAGCCCGCCCTACCATCCCCAGGCCTGTGGTGACCTCTGGCTGCTGAGCACAGTGGGCCCTTACCTGTCTCGAATCAGGGCTGGGAGGTGTGGGGAGAGCTCTTTGTCACTCGTAGAAACAGCAGGGGACCAGGGTCGGAAGGCGGAGAGGCGCTGGCGAGGGTGAACACAGCCCAGGCCCTGCAGGGAGAGGCGCTGGTGTCAGAGGGAGCGAGGAAGTGCACTGGAGGCCCTGCCCCGCCTCCCCTGCCCCCTGCAGAACCTTGCTGGAGGAGCTGGGCAGGGTCCGCAGCCAGCCTGACTGTTTGTCCTTCTCTGCAGACGTGGGGTGCTGGGAGGGAGAGTCATCTGTTTTCCTTATGGAGACTGGGGGCTCCGAGGAGACCTGTGAGTGACAGACATTCACACTGACACCTGGGGCAACGTCCACGCCCTGGGCAGGGTCTGCCCACCATCAGACTCCAGTGTGAAGGAGGGGGGTCCGGGGCTGCACAGCCCCCGACCCGCATGTGGGGTTGGCTGGGCACTGCCGCAGTGGGCCTGGGGCTAGTGGCCACAACCCTGCCCCACAACAGCAGGGCTCCCAGGCAAGCCCTCAGCAGGAACGACCCTCACCCCAGCCCCTCAAGTGCACAGGATCTCGGTGCCAAACAGCCAGCAGGGGCCAAGGACCCTTTCAAGATCTGTTCAGCGTGGCCCCTGCCTCCCCATGCCCGGGAGCCTGTCTGGAAAGCCCCCAGGGGGCAGACCCCTGGCCAAGCTTGGGGTCCTCTGTCAGGCATCCGAAAGCTTTCCGGGGGTGTCACATAGCATCCCCAGAGTTCTGGGTTTCACCCAATAGAACGAATTTCAAAAACTTTCTGGGCCTGAGGCAGCTGCACTTCGGGGGTGGCGGTGAGCGGCCCAGGGCGATGATCCCTCTGAGGAAACACTCTCGCCAGTCTACAGCAGGCGAGCCGAACGTCACCATGCCGGGGTCCACGTGGGCCCTGAGAGAGGACACACCTGCCCCACCAGGATTTCCAGGGGACACAGTGTCTCTTCCCAAGAAAACACACTGGTCTGTGGAAGACAGAAAGCGCGTCCTCCCTCAGGCCACAACCTGCACAGGAGGTACGCAGGGCCCAGCCCTGTCCCAGAGGCTCTGCGGGCCCCCAGGGCAGCCGTGCTCGGGTCTACACCACGGGCCACTCAGGGTGAGGGGCTGCCGGGACAATGCCCGGTCACTCTACCAGGCCTGACCCCAAGGCTAGAGTGGAAGTGGGCATCCTCCCACCTCTGAGAACACCTGGGGGAATACTGTGTCACACCCGAAGGGCACAGGCTTCCCTGGGATGGGAGGCAAGTGGTCAGCCAAGACAGGAGGCCCATGGACCGAGGGAAGGTCCTGTCCAGGCCCTGGGAGTGAGCCGGTGCCTGGGTGCCTGCCCCGCCCCCACTCCCAAATTTCACTCCAGGAGGCAGGGAGCACCACAGTCTTGGGCAGAAGCCCCTGGGACACGTCTGGAGGGGACCGGTGGGTGGCAGGCTCAGACTGGGCAGGAAAGACAGACCCACTCGGTGCCACATTTTAGAACACACGAAGCCATGGGGGTGTTAGCGGGCTGCTGAACTCTGACCTCTGCCTGCTCTGTCTGCCACCTCCCACCTCAGCACTGCCAGGCAGGGCCAGTTCCGGGGCGAGGGTGGGGCTTCCTGTCTGAGCCCACGGGACGAGGGAGGAAACGTGAAGGGCTCTCACCAAGAGCAAAGCCACAGGCGCTGATTCTGCGAAACCTCAGGGAGACTTCTGAGGGTGTCAGACACCTCGGCTGGAAGGCGGGCCACAGCCACCTGAATGGCACCCAGCACTCACTCGCCAAGCCCCACCCGCTGGCAGGGTGCGCAGCGCACACCTTCAAGGTGAGGGCAGCCTCCTTGTCAGGCCAGGGTGCAGACCCAAGTACGCAGGCCTGCCCTGGGGACAGGGCCTGAGTCCCCCAAGCAGGGCTGAAGTCACCCGTCTGCGAGGGATGCCCTACACCCCCACCACCCAAGTGCTGTGGCCGAGGGCCTGGTAGGACCAGGTGCTGGCCACAGGGCAGGCCCAGGCGGAAGCTGAGTTGCCTTGCTGCAGCCGCCGCCGGGTGGGGGCCTGTGCAGCCAGAGTGCCAGGTCCCCCCACTGACCATGTCCCCACAGAAGAAGTGACACTTGGCCCGAGCTCCCTGACAAAAGGCTGCTGTGGACACAAGCCTGGGGGGTGGGGTGAGGGTCAAATTCCCCCCCCCCACCAGGAACCCCTCACAGAGGAAGTGACACAGTGCCCACCCGACAACCCCTGGTGAGACCACGCGGGGACACACGCATGGGGACAGACCAAGTGGCTGCCCCACTCACACCCACCCTGGCCCAACAGCATGGGTGGGAGGAGGGCTGGGACAGGCGGGCTGCAGCTGGATTTCGGTCACTCCTCGGGGACCAGGTCCCGGCATTTCAAAGTCACAGGTGGGACAGAGAGCAGGCCCTGCCAAGACCCCGGCTCACTGTGGGCCAGACCCCAGGAGACCAACGGGACAGAAAACCAAGGCCCCTGACGCGGCCCCTGGGAACACGCCAACCCTCAGGGGTGGCACCAAGGGCTACACCCAGCTCCACAGGGGCACGGTGGGGCAGTCCCCAGGACAGGCGCGGGAACCCACGGCAGGCAGCCCTGTCTGCATGCCCTGTGGCCCATGAGTCTTGGCATCCAGGCCAAGCAGGGAGCACCCGCTTGTCCCCAGGCCAGGATGGCCGCTCCCTGGCTCTCGGGACACCCTGCACGTCTAACTGGTCCCCGACTCCAGACCAGAAGCCAGACACACACCCACAGGAGCCCAGTGTTCTGCATCAGCCAGCAAGGGTGGCTCTGAGCAGGTGGCACCTGTCAAGCCAAGGTGGGCCCCAGAGAAGTTCCCAAGACACGCGTGGCCGAGGGCCCAGCTGCGGGCGTGTGGCCTCCGTAGCCCTGGGACCGGCATCCACCCCCGAGAGAACAGGCAGATAGAGCCTACCAGCTCCCAGGCAGTACCTGCTCTGTCCAAGAGTCTGGCCGACGAGCCGCATGGGAGGTGTTGGTGCTGGATAGACAGGCCGGGCCCCCCAACTCCGCCGCCCCACTGAGAGAGGGGCTGCTGACTTTATGGGCACAAGCATGCACCTGCCCCGCCAGCGGGAAACACCCCCAGGAAGCTCACACAGTGCTGGGGGCGCTACACTACATGATCCACCTGCCCAGCACCCCCCAAGCGTCCCACCACTCCCTCTCCTGCACCCCCTCCTGCACCCCCCAGTATCCCTGCAATCAGCCCCACGCACCATCTCCTCCCAGATCCCAGGACACAGGAGAGGAGCGGGCTGTGGACAGCGGCCGGTCTCAGGTATGAGTGAGTGGCTGTCCCCTACAAGGCCTCTATACCGTGTTGCAAC
This sequence comes from Desmodus rotundus, assembly GCF_022682495.2. Lineage (NCBI taxonomy): Eukaryota > Metazoa > Chordata > Mammalia > Chiroptera > Phyllostomidae > Desmodus > Desmodus rotundus. The sequence continues at coordinate 738,661 of NC_071389.1, read as the reverse complement.
AGGAAATCAGACCACGGGGACAAGGCCCCGTCAAAGGCAGGGACGAGCAGGCGGAGCTGGGCGCTGGCGGGCAACAGCATCCTGGCCCAGGCATTCGGGATGCAGGGCAGGTTTCTGGGGCACGCTGAGGTCGCCAAGGGGTGGTGGCACCCGTGTGCCCCATGCAGGTCAGCCCCGCGTGGCCCCTTCCTGACAGCACCGCCACTACGACCACCTCGCTTCCTACGTGGGTCCTTACATGAGACCCCCCAAGCCTTATCTCCAGCTCTCGCCCCCTCGCTGGTCCCATGCAGCTGCCCCTATGGTGATGAGCTGCCGCCGAGGTCCTCTCCGAGAAAGCCCAGGAGCTGGTGTCTGCGTCCCAGGCACAGACTTCTGCTGAAGGAGCCGTGACACCTCCCTGCGTCCCTGCCCACCCCAAACCATACTGCTGAGATGACACAAGGGACAGAAGACAGAACAGAATGGGAGTGGGGAGGGAGTCACCACAAACTCCTACAGAGGACGCCAGCAGGAGAGGGGAAGACAACCCGCCCCACGAGCGATGGAAAGCACCAGCCAGAACGGCTATCAGGTGAGGGCCCGTGTGCAGAGCGCGAAGAGACAGCAGCTCGACCTAGCCACACATGCAGCTAGGAAAGGTAGAGGGCTCGAACGGGCGTCTCGTCACTGCCACACGTGGCCTGCAGGCACGGGAAAGGAAGAGAGGCTCACAGCAGGGACCAGCGGGGGAGGGAGGCCACCCTCCCTCCAGAGAGGGCCACGGCTGAGGACACGGGAACAGCAGGCGCTGGCGGAAACGGGGTGGCCTGCACACCGTGGGCTGCTGTGGCAACCACGTGGTGCAGGCCCCCCTCCTCAGTAAGCCCCCAAAAGAAGGGAAAAGAGGGACCGAAGCCCTCGGAGGGCTCGAAGCCCTCGGAGGGCTCTTGGCACCACACCTGGGACGTCTCACCATTTCTGATGGCTGCCCGTGGAGCTCCCGCCGCCCCAGAGAACCAGACGGGAGATCATGCGGGCTGTGGAGTGCCGGCCAGGACGGACAGCGCAGCTGTGGTGGTGGTGTGGAGGTGAGGCCCCGCCTACGCTGCTGGAGGAAGGAACTACCCCGAGGGTCGTGGAGGCACGGCGTGCAGGGTCCCCCAGGTGAAGTCGAGCCCCCACATGACCCCGCAACCCCACTCCAGGGCACGGACTGGAGACTGGAAAACACACACCCACATGGCCACGAGAGCACTCACAGCAGTGCCGTTCCCGCCACCCGCCACCCGCCGGCGGTCCGCCTACACACACGTGTGCCGTGGCCACATCAGAGGCGAACGCAGACACTGGCCACGGTGGGAAGGACCTGGAGACGGTGTTCAGTGTGGCTGACGCCAGAGGCCAGTGTGAGATTCTGCTCCCGCAAAACGCCCAGAACAGGTGGACCCAGACGCACGGGGCCCTGGGCTACAGAGGCCGGGCAGTGGGCCTCCTGCGGACGGCTGAGAGTGTTCCAGGGTGAAGGGCAGGGTGAGGGCTGCAAGTGAAGCCCACTGAGCTGTGTGCGATCACAGAAAGGGCGAGTTTTATGGTGTGTAAATTATCTCAATAAAGCTGTTATAAAAAACCTACTTAAAAAGAAGGAAAACGCATCGGCAGAGAACCAGACTGCCGAGGGCAGTGGTTTTGCCGCCTCGCTGCTGGCCCAGCAGAGGCCGGGGCAGCTGCCTCGAGGAGGAGCAGCAGCGCGGTGAGCCTCCGGGCAGCACAGGTGGGTTCTCTGGCACCAGCACCGAAGCACCACGCCGCTGCCCCGAAGGTCAGGGCTCACACACAGAGCCACCAGGAAAAAGCGCCCCGGTCAGAGGGCAGGGAGCAGCTGGTCTGCGCTGCGGCGGCACAGACTCTGTGGAGGGTGAGCCCGCGCCCCCTGAACCAGGCGGCCGGCCAGCAGTGGGGGTGCCTGGGCACCAGGCCAGGGGAACGGTGCTGGGTCCCTTCACTAGACCCAGGACCCAGGACCAGTCTCCTGGGTCATCAAACCAGCATTCACACCCTGCCCCACCACCCCGCCCAGGGCCTGGAGGTCCAGGCCCTCTCAAGCTGACCTGGCCGTATGGCCGCCCCCAGCCCTGGCTGCAGAGGCTACACCAGGCGAAAGGGCGCTCTGAAACGCGGCTCTACTGTCACCTGTGGTCCTGCAGCATCCTCTGAAGCACCCAGGGGACAGCAGGCTCACCCTGGCCCCCGGGTCCCACAGCAGCGGGAGCCAGCCCGCACCCCCAGACCCCAGCCTCAGAGCAGCAGGCGACAGGACCGTCTTACAGACGGGCGTGTTTCTAACGCCGCGGGTACCGGGTGGAAACCGCACGGAGTCCTGACGCTGCGCCTGCTCCCCAACTCAGGCCAAACCCAGGGGCAGTTCTCCTCCCAGCGGCCGGACTCAAGGTGGAGTCGGGCTGCAGGCAATGTTTCCAGGCGGAAGGAAGGTCCCACCAAGCGCTCGGGTCACCCAGATCCCTGGAGAACACAGCACACTTTGGACTTTTCACACCAACCTGAGACTTCCCAGCACCGGCGCCGGGAGCCAGGTGGGCTCGTTCCCCAGAGCAGCGAGTGGCGTGTGTGCAGGACCGTGACGTGACCCGCAGGGAGAGCCGGGCCAGGCGGGCGGCAGTGCTGGGGAGGCCGGGCTCTCAGGTACAGAGAGGAGCCTGTCATCTTCCCGTCACTCGGTGATCCTCAGAGAGGCCCCAACAACACAGAGGAAATAAGGACCCTTTGTGGAAACACCGAGCTGGACAGCACCAGGCACTGGCAACTCTCTCGTCCCCGAGCCGCGGTCCCACGGGCCCAGCCTCCAAGCCTTGAGTCTGCGACCCTGAGTAGCGGGAAACGGGTGCCCGCATGCCTGCCTCCCAGGCCCCTGCGTGAGAAGACCGGACCCATCACCACACACTCTCACCACAGGGGACAACCGCAGAGGACGGACGATAAGGCATCACCCAGGGGCGGAGCTGAGCTCAGGAGGGACCGCCCTGGTCCCCAGGGCCAAGGTGAAGGAGAAATCCAGCTCTGGTCAGCCCAGAGAGGGCCTGCTGATGCCGCAAAAGAACACCAAGTCCTCGCCCGGGAGAGCCTGTCACCACATCCCGCAGGACCATGGAGGCTGGCACTGGAGGCTCGTGGGCACAAGGCCCGGGCAGCAGGGTGGGGACAGCCACACGGGCCGCAGCCCAGGGCCCCTCCGAAAGGGCGGCAGGGGCTCACTGACCTGGAGGCGGCGCCAAGCGAGCGAACACCTCTAAGAAGGAGCAGAGGCAGAGTGCAGCTCCAGGACAGCCCTGGCACTTCAGGCGGGAGAAAAGGAGCAGAACGTTCCAGACCGGAAACGGTTCTCACGGAGACGAGACTGAGCGAGACGGGGACCTGTGGAGGCGAGGAGCCCCGCCCGCGAGGGGCCTGGAGGCCTCCTGCCCGCCAAGCCGTGAGTGTGCTCCAAGTGCCGGCTGCAGGGCCCAGCCTCAGCCCTAAGTGTGTCCGAACCTCACCAACGGGACGCCCGGCGCCCGTGATGAAGCACCGTGGGATCCTGGGAAGAAAGGAAGCATCCGGGATGGTGACTGCCCAGAACACATGGTCCGTCGCAGCCACGCGGCTCCCCCAGCCCCCTGCCCGGTGCCCAGGCTGGGCCAGCACAGCCAGAGCAGAGGCTGCGTGAACGTGTGGGCCCCTGTGAGGACAGGCAGAGGGGTCCCGTCTGTGGACACACCACCCATCGCAACCTCCTGGTTCCTGTGGACGTCACCGGACCTAAGCAAGTCCCACGACGCGCTGTCCTCTCACAGCGACGTGGACGCCCTATGTCCATGTCCCTGGAGGTGAGCACGCTGCCCGTCCCGGCCCCTCCCTGAACACCTCACTGGTCTAGAAACCACACAGCGGTTTCTACCTGGCCACCAGCCCTGCCCACCCGACAGGTGGCGGTTCGTGTTACGTTCACCTGATGTCAGCCCGCTTTCTGATCACTGTGGGCGCACAGGAAGCAGGTCGAATTCACAGAACCACCCCAAACTCCAAAATGAAGTGGCAAGAGCAATTTCCAAGGGTCACTCGGATTTAAAAAAACATTAGGTGCTGCATCTCTCCTGCTGCTACCGCCCCCGGCTGAGAAAGCCTTGGACTCCAACCCGCGCACCCCGCACAGGGGGGAGCCAGGGCTGGGTCCCAGGAGGGCCAAGTGGTTGGGGGCTTACTCGAGAGAGCCAAGCAGCCCCCAGTCTCTCTGAACAGGAAGGAACCCTCCAACAAGGAGGGTGGGCACCTGCGGCTGGGGGCCACTGGGCTTCCCCTCCCCTCCCCTCCACACCCCGGGGAGGGGCCCCGGGTGAGGCCGCCACAGAGCCGAGGCCGGAAATGGGTTTCTGTGAGGACGGCTGGCATCAGTCCTGACCGCAGAGACCTTTGTGCCCCTCGTGCCGCCGCCCACTGGGCCCGCCCCCAGCCCACAACCCTTCTTTCAGAACCAGGAAGCCAGGTGGGTGAAGGGGAGGGACTTTCTTTTCCCCTCAGTCACTGGAAAGTAACTGTTAAAAGATTTTATAAACAAACCCAGAACACCCACAACAATAAGGCCGTTCTGAAAACCCATTGTTTGTTCTGGGGGCTGGTGAGCAGGAGGGTCTCTCCCCCAGTGCCCCGCATGGGGGCAGTCGCATGGGGGGAGCGGGGGCTCACCAGAGACCAGCACCGCCCGGCCAGACCGGGACGGGAAGCTGTGTGAAGAGGGAGCCGGGGATGTGGCCCAGAGACTGTGGTTGAGTCCCCGGGAGGCTGGAGGCTGAGAACCAGCCTTGAAGAAAGGAGAGGCTTCACGGCCCAGCAGGGTCCTGTGCCTGACACAGCGGCCCCCCACGTGCCAACGTCCCCCAGGAAGGACACTCCCGCCTACAAGCCTTTCACACAGAGCCCACCGGGCCCAGGGATGCTGACGCTGCTTCAGATGAGACCCCAGCTCCCGGCACCACGGGGTGGCCCAGACTGGCCAGGCCTCCAGGGGCGCTGCCCCTGACTGGGGCCTCTGGCTGTACAGGGCGGCACACTCACCCGGACGCTGGATGCGGCAGAAACACGCAGTGCTCCCTGGCATCCCATCTTGCTGCCTGGGCCCAGACCCTCCCCTCACCCCCATCTGCTGCCAGGGGGTGAGTGGGCAGGCCACCCTGACAAAACTGCTCTTGTGGGCTCTTGTGACGCTGCGCCTGCCACCTCCACTGAGTCTCCGCTGTCTCCCACGTGAACGGTGGCTGCCCTGTGACCCTCTGAGGGGCCCACACAGGGCTCCTGCACACCTGCCTCCTCCAAGGTGCCACCTGCCTAGCCAGGGGACCTGGGGACCTGGGGATGCCCATGGCCACTCTCCTCAAATCTACGGGCACCTCGCACCCACTCCCCCACCTGGCCCTGTGCCCAGGACAAAGGCCCGTTCCTGGTTCACAGCAACACCTCCTGGCTTGTGCCCATGCAAGTGTACGCATGTGCGGCAGGTGCACACACGTAACAACATACACAGTGTGTGTCGTCTTTAGGAAGCGAGAGGCCTTGGTAACAGCACCGGCGAGGCTGCTCTGGGTCCAGTGTCAGGTGTGGGGTGCACAAGGCACACTGGGTAGGCCAGATGAGAACCGCGGGGAACTGCTGGTGCTGCCCCGGCCCCGGAGGCCCCACGAATCCTTTTGTAGGACTACAGGCTGGCCTTCTGGCCGGAAGTCCAGCCAGGCTGGCATGGTGGGCTCGCAGGTGGAGGTGGGACAGGTCCTTGGTGGAAGGGTCTTCCTGCCTCCCCACCGTCTGTCTGGCCACAGGGGTACTGGACATGGGGGCAGGTGCTGCTGAGACGTAGATGCACCTGGCACAGATTCAACTGGCCACCATCACAGCCCTCAGGCCCTGGCGGCTCCTGCCTCCCTGTGCCTCCAAATGCTGAACCAAATGCCAAGTGAGGGTCCCAGAGCTGGTGGCCTCCCAGGCCCCTGCTGGGAGCAGAGGTGGAGCAGCTGGAGTGTGAGTGCTCAGTCTGCACCCCGAGGACACCTGACCCAACATAGGGGTCGTCTCCCTGGCCACGAACCGCCCCCAGGTGCTGTTGCCCCCGCCACCCGTTCCTGCGGGCAAGCCTGGGCCTGCCAAGTCCCTGCGCAGAGCAAGGCTCCCCCGTCCAGCCCCCCTCCCCACACAAAGGCGCTGCGCCGCCATGAATTATGTGTAAGAGCTCAACTGCAACGAGACGGGGGTGTGGGCAGCCCAGGAGGGGATGAGGGGGCCTGGCAGCTGGGTCCCAGGGTGACAGAGGGCCCCCGCCCCACAGCGAGGCCATGCCGCCCCCACGAAGCCAGAGTCTGAAGGGAGGCAGGAGACAGACACACCTGGCTGGGTGGGGCGGCGGGGGGGAAAGGGGGGTTGGAAGAGGGGTCAAAGGACGAAGACCTCCGAGCCTGGCCCTGAGTCCCAAACTCCACCCCGGACCCTGTCCCATCACCCAAGCACCAAGGGAGTGACCCTGCCATACACCAGCGACCCAACGACAGCCGGACCCCAGGGCCAGACACACACAGGACCACCACAGAGACCCCACCGAGAAGAGCTGCTGGGCCTGGGCGCCAGCCACCCTCTCTGCCGAGAATCCCCAGGGACACACAGAAAACAGCAGCCCCCACAGCACCCCACCTGCCAGACGCCCGTTTCAGCACTGACCTTGCAGGCGACGCACCAGGGAAGGTCACACGGGGGCTTCGGAAACAGCAGCGGGCGGGAGGGACAAGGTCCCCGCTCTACAACCATGCCTGCGAGGCCCCGCCAGGATGAGGGCCACAGCCCATACCCCTGCCTCCCTCAGGGAGACCCCGCTGGAGGGGAGCTGGGCTCAGGTAGGGGCACAGCCAGCTCTGGGCTCCACGCTCCAGACATAGATGTCCCCAAGTGGCATCCGCCTGGCAGAGGACACGTGGCCACATCTGCACAGAGCCCAGACCTGCATGGAGCTGAGCGTCCTCCAGGACATCTGACCCTGTGGCCCCTCGGGCAGCAGGAGGCTGGGCCTCCCTCCACACATGACTTTTGAACCCAGGGCTGAAGGCTCTGCTGTGGCTGTCCCGGGCGTCTCAGCGACTTCCGCTCTGACGAAATGGTGTTTCTGAAGGAAGTCCAGTGGGGCAGGCAGAGCAGAGTGCCGGCCTCGGACCCAAGACGCCAGCGAAGCCATCCGACAACGGTCTTGTCAGGGTGGCCTGCCACTGGCCCGCGCTGGAGACAAAGCCGCGGGAGGGCGGTGGGATGCAGCACGGACCCAGGAACAACACACTGAGCATGGCCTGGCGCCGCTGTCCCACAGAGGCGCTCCCACCCACAGTTCGAGGGGTGCCGCACGCTGTGAGCAGAGAGACTTACGGTACAACTTGAATGTCTCACTTTTCTTTACTTGAAACTGCCCTAACAGCCACAAAAACCCTGCAGAAGACAGCAGAAGGGAGGCAAGGGCTGCACTAGGCAAGGTGGGCATTTTTCTCCAGGAGGCAGGACGAGGGCCGGCAGCCACAGCTGCCCTTATGCACACGGGTCATGAGGGTCCTGTAGGGGCCGGGGCCACGGGCCTCCCACATGGGCCAGGCTGGGCCTGCCGTGGCCACAGGTGCCAGCCACAAGGCCAAGGAGCCCACGGCACCTTCCAGTGTCACTGGGGGGCACCAGCCAGCAGCCTCACGTTGAGCATGGAAACGTGGAAACCACTGTGTCACCTGTTTAAAAGCTGAAGTCTCCACAGGACATTTTAAGCCCACTCACGAATACCTTCCCAAAGTGCGATCATGGGGGCTCACAGGAGGGTGGACGCGCACCGGAGCCACGGGCAGAGCCAGTGCCGGGAGCGGAGGCAGCCTAGCAGCAGCGCCACACAGCAGGCTGAGCTCCCACGAACACGCCTATGCACGACCTCTGGACCAGAGCTCTGCCACACCGCTGGCCACCAAACTCAAGAATGTTCTAGTATGTCTAAATGCGAGGGAAGAAAACTATACATCGGTGAAAGCAAAGATGTTTTTATTGTGCCTAATTTAAGTTACAAAATAAAATGTTTCTTCTTTTTATCATCGGGAGGCCTAGTTTGGGGGCATGCTGGCACAGGAGAGCAGGCAGTCTTGATCCTAACTCCCCTCGGCGCCAGCCTGGATGAGGACAGCCCCGGGAGCCCTGGGTGGGCGGAGCCTGTAGGGGGGGTGCAGAGAAGGGAAGGGAGGAAATGGGGAACATGGGCCAGGGGAGCCCTGCTCAGCCCTGTGGCCTGGGCACCTCCTTGAGGTCATACTCTCGGCCAGGGAGGTGCCACGTGGCAGCCTGGGCTCCCCCTGGAGAGGCTCTGGGAGGCAAAGCCCCTGGGACTGGTGGCCAAGAGGCAGCAACCGTGACAAGCTGGGTGCCGTGGCTGCAGCCCCTCACTTCCAGAGGCCACCGGCCCCACGCCTGCCCGTGGCCCGAGGACAAGCAGAGTGCCTGTGCCCAGCAGGGAGTCTGGGCAGGGTATGGGTGAGCATGGCCGGCGGGATCGCAGGGGAGGCGTGTGCAGAATGGACATTACCACCACGACCGGCTGGCCCCAGACCTGCTGCGCACTGCCCCCTGCAGGACAGGAGCCCCAGGGCCACCCTGTGGTTGCCTAGTGGTGCCCCTGAGCTGGTCTCCCAGGACGGGCTCCCCGAGGCACATCCTGCTCTGGTGGAAGGCCTGGCCTGGCCGTCCTGGCCGCTCCAGCACAGGACAGGACACTTTCATCCACTCCCCAGCCAGGAAGTGGAAGCCAGAGGCCAGCCCCGCCCACACACAGGGCTGTTTGGCTTCCTGGCGCCTCCGCCTCCCCCAGCGAGTGTGGCAGACGCCCTGGTTGTTTTCTCTCCATAGAAACCGACACAACAGAGGGAGCACTCAGCCGCGGAGTGGACAGGAGGTGGTGGCGCTGCCCGGCTGCAGGCAGCGCAGAGCTCGAGGCTGACCGGGGAATAGCCCAGACACCCAGTCTGTCCCAGGCTGCAAGACGGCTCCCAGGTCCCCAAGGATGTAACTGTGTTCTGAACGTGGGACTCAGAGCTCGAGCCCGAAGCCACCAGCCTGCCTCCAGCTCCACCCGGCACACAGGGACGCAGGGCTACCACAGTGGTTCCAGGACATTCCCCAGTGAAACCTAGAGAACACGCTCCACAAAATGCCTGTCCCTTCTGAGCACCGACAAAGTGACCGACACTGTCGCTGACAAACACCTGTCCTGTTGGAGGTTGTCACTGCCGGTGGGGTGGAGCAGGGACAAAGGGCCCTGCCAGGCCCTGAGCTAGGGCAGGGAGGTGCTAGCCGGCCCTCAGGGGCCTCCAGGAGAGCCAGGGCTGAGAGTGCAGGGGGGCCTGAGCAGGACGGGTGCCGCTCAGGACCACACCTGACGGTTCAGCTGGAAGGCAGGGTGACAGCACTGCCACCTGGGAGCAGCTGCCAGCAGGACAGCGTGGTGGTCCTGGAATCACTGACCCCAAACACCCGCCCTCCAGCACGAACCCTGTCATCTAAAATGCGACCCACCTCTGAGCTGCACAATTCTTCACAACTCAGAGCCAGCTGGGCTGAGACCCATCAGTCAGCCCCGAGACCCATCGCTCCCTGGCAGCCAAGCTCCTGCAGTTGGGCCCCGGGCCCCGGCACAGGGCAGGCCTGGCAGATGGAGGTGGCCTGGGCTCCAGGGTTCCCACCCAGGCTGCCAGGCCAGTGTGCAGGCGAAGTCCCTGCACCAGGGGGACAGCTAAGGCCCTGGCACCCCGCCCCCATGCCAGGGCCTGGCTTTCGCAGGCCACACTGGGCCCCTGCCTTCACTACCTGAAACCAAGGCCCGTGCAGGAAAGGCAGGGTCTCCCAGTAGGCGTCTCGGCAGAGGAGCAGCAGTAAGGACAGGCCCCACCGAACCTCCTCTGGGGCAAGCAGCCCCTCCCCAGGCCCTGGGATGAAGGGTGGAGGGGCTGGGGCTGGCTTGGAGATGGTGGGCTAGGGAAGCCCTGCCCACTGCTGGAAGGGACTCGATCACCTCCTGGCACTGGGTCTGGGCCTGCTCTGCTCACTGAGGACAAGGTCCCAGCAGGGATGGGCCCAGGACCCCCTGGCCCAACTCACCCCTGACCCTCGCTCTGAGAGTGGGGTTCAGACGACCTCATCAGGAGGGGTCTCCTGTTTTAATTTTTAAAGACCTGAGCCACAGCCCGTCTCCTCAGTGGTGTTTAAACTGGGGTCACACTCACAAGAGGCGCACACGGAGCTGTCAGGTCCCAGCACGGCCTCCCCAGGGCACTTCAGGTGAGGCCCCAAAAAGACACCAGCAGGGCGAGGTGTAGTTCCCTGAAGGCCAGGCCCCCAGAGCACAGACGGGGCGGTGCAGAAGGCCCCTTGGAGCGGGGCCCTGGCGAGCCCTTGTGGGGTGTCTTCTACATGCCTAAGCGGGGGCACCCCTGAATCTGCCTCTGAAAAGCCCCTGCAGTCCCGCTCCCAAGAGGCCCGCCTGCCAGGAGGCCGCTGGCCACCGGCTGCGACCTGCCTTCAAAGGACACTTACAAGGGGCCAAAATTAGGGAGAAAAGCCCCTCTGTCTGCAGGGCTGGGGTGTGCGGGTTTGCCTTGGCGGGGGGACAACTTTCCGCAGGCCCGCCCCTCCCCCAGCTCCTCCACTTGCAGCTGGAGCTGTCCTCAGAGGGAAGGAGGCATTTCCTGTGTCCCCTCCCCCTAATTTCCCGGCATTCTTGGCAAGCCCAGAGAAGAGGCAGCAAGAACAGGGAGGGGGCCGGCCCCAGCCCCCTTCCCAACCCCTCCCCTGTCAGCTGGCGCACAGGGCTGGGACTTAGGGGAAGGGAGCACACAGTGCCCGGAGAAGGTCCATGGGGGCCAGGGACTCTCCCTGTGGCTCCCCTCCCTCTAGGGTATCTTCCAGGCCCACAGACCCCCCAGAGGTGCAGCGGAAAGCGACCACAGTGCAGGCGACAAGCAGGCGGGGGGTGGGGGGTGGCGTGCCCTGCAGGTGTCAGGACCGCTTGCCTGGGCGGGGGGGGGGGGGGAAGCTCCTGCAGGACACAGAGGCGCCAGGTGGGCAGGAGTGCAGCGGCCCAGTCCTTGGCCACTAAGCCTCTGTGCAAGGGTGCCTCAGCCATGGAGGAGGCAGCCCCGGGCCCTCCAAGACCCTAGGCTGCGGCCATCACTCAGGACATGTCAGCGGAGCATGAGGTGGGCGCTGACCTCTCCCATGCCTCCCAGGGGTGGGACCCCGAACTAGCAGCCTCTGAGCCGAGGGAGGCCGGCCCGCTGAGCTCCGAACAGTCCACCCAGACGTTGGGCTCACAGAGGGACCCAGCAGTGTGGCAAGTCCCCCGGGGACCAGGCCACACTCCCTCACAGCTCTGAGAAGCAACAAACCCTGAGGGGGGACCCATGGGGGCGTCCATGGGGGGCTGTCAAGGAGTCCCGGCCTTGGCCCAGGGCTTCGCAGGGACAGAGGTGGGGACTGCGCCAGTGGCCACTGGCTGCCAGAGCATGACAGTCCCAGGAAGCTCTCGAGAGGCCTGGATTGTCTCTGACCCCCAACAGTTAGGGGGACACCCAACCACGGCACCGGGAAGCCCCACTTAGACAGGCGTGGGCATGTCGGGGTCCTCACCCCCAGACCAGGGCCGACCCCACGGACACTCCGGGGCTCTGTGGGGCCTACTGTGCACCCACCAAAACCCAAAACTCACCACAGCAGCTGACAGCTGGGCACCCCCAGACCTGGAACAGCCCAGCCCCCGTGGTGTGGCAGAGACCCCAGGGCCCCCCCAGAACAGGAGGGCACAAGCAGGTGGGAGGGCCCGACAGGCAAGGAGGAGTGTCCTGGGAGCAGCAGCACTCACAGGAGGTCACCCACGGGGAGCCCCCCACTCAGGTTTAGGGATCTCAGACTGCACGGATGGCCCTGATGAAGGCCACTGGCCTGACCTCAGGGCCCGTTGCGAGGCTGACCTGCCAACCTCCCAGTGGGGATGGCAGAGGCCAGGCTGGGCCAGCCCTGCCCCGGGAGCGCCACTGCTCACCCGTCAGCCCTCTGGCACTCGGGTGCAGCCACCCTGCCCTACAAGCTGTGACTGGCATGTGGGCATGAACACTTGGCTCGAGCAGCCACTTTGAGCCATGAGGCAGGAAGCACAAGCCACATGGGGAAAGCAAGGACAGCACCGTGTGCGCCTGCCGGGTGTGCACCCGTGTGCGTGAGCACACATCATCATCACACACTGCCACGCCACACCCTCGCTGGGCGCCATCATGAGAGGAGAAGGCGATCAAGGACAGGGATGCAGAGCACACGAGTTAAATGAACACTTGTCCCCAAGCCCCCAAGGACAGAGGTGGCAGCACCGGTTTCTGAGGTGGGGGTTCCCCCCCACCAAAGCGCCAGGGGATCCCCACAGCCGTCCCTGTCGGGGAGCAGCAGATGGCAAAGGGCTTGAACACTCACAGGCCCCTGTTACAGACAGACACAGGAGCCACAGGGGCCAGAGACCCCCCAGGCTGCAGAACGAGAGAGAAAACCCTCAAAGGCTGGGGTCCTGGACTGTTAGGACCGACGAAGCTGCACAAACAAGGCTGTCATCTTCTCCCCTTAGAACCAGCAGCACTAACCACAGTTACAGAAAGCACCCGGGAGCTCACGAGTCAGGGGCGCCTGCCCTTCAGAAGCACCTGCAGTTCCTCTACCCCCCCCCCCCCCCGCCCCCGGGGCAGAGCTCTGGGAGGGGGCAGAATCTCCTGCAGGGGCTCCGATTCTGTGACCCCCGGAAGGTGGGCCAGGAAGAGCAGGCAAAGGTCGCAGGCCCAGCCTGTCTAGTGCTGCAGCCTCTCTCCGGGGTGTCCAGGCCCAGGAAGCCTCCTTTCTCTCCTCGGTCTTCCTTTGGAGACAAAGAGCCGGCACCCAGAAAAGGACCTCTGACTGCAGCAGAGGAGGGGTTTGGTGTCCCAGGGATGTGTCCTGCCTGGGGCACAGGGGTGACGGCTGGACTGACACACTTCCCTCTAGGAGGCTCTGGCTGTGACAGACACATGGACCCCGGGCCCAGGCTGGGGCAGAGTGGCCACGGCAGCTTCAGGGGCCTGAGCTCCACCAGGGCAGATGCAGCCTGGACAAGGGCTCCTCACACAGGGCAGCCCTGCCCCCACCGCACTCTGAACGAAAGGGACGCTGGGACAAGCAGGACACAACCACTCACCCCTGAGCCCAGAGGAGGCGGGCGCGAGGCTGCCCCTGGGGCCCAGCCCCAACGCCTTCCAGGGCACGCAGGGCTGTAGAAACCCCCGCTCAGGCCCAGGGGAAGGGGGGCGGTTATCCCTGAGAACCAGGGGGTGGCCAGGGAGGGGCGCGTGCAGGGCTCTCCCAAGGAGCCAGAAGAGGACGACACTGGGCTGCCGTGGCCCCACCCCGCCCATACCCCTTGGGAACTTCCTTCCGGCAAACATTTAAAGACACAGCAGAACGTTTCCTAGAAACTACATTCCCCTCCCGCCCCGGGGCTGGGGCAGTGCTGAGACAAAGGGCCAGGCCCTGCCCTGATCAGGTCACAGAAAACAGTCCCCCCACGTGAGACCAAAAACTCAAGACACCCCAGCCAAACGCAGACCAAAAGGCCGCCGGGTCCTTGCAGCAGCCCCCACGCCAGCCTTCTGCCTCTCAGCACAGCAACAACCCCCCACTCCTGTGCTGCACCGGCACAGACCAGGGCAGGGCCCACGGCCCCGCCTCTCTGGGCCCTTCTCTCCCCAGAGCAGAGGGGCTGGAGAAGCCCTCAGGGCCCACCATGGCTGCCCCTGCCCGGGGGTGGGGGGGCCAGGCCCAGGAGGGACGCTGAAAGACTGGGGTGCCAGGACCACAGAGGGGCCCCAGGAGGAGCAGGACACACCATGGGGTCCGCACGGCCATGCTGGGGACAGGGTGGCCACACGCCAGAACACACACAGCCATGGTGTGGACAGGGCACTCGGGCGTCCCGGGAGCAGACGGAAGGACGTGTGCCTGCGGCGTCGGCTGAGCGGCATCGCGGACACCTCGCCGGCCTCACCGAGGAGACACTCTCAGGTCCAGGGGAGGAGCCTCGCCTTCACCCACAAACAGACACCAGGACGCAGTGCCACCGACCCTCCAGCCCAGCTGCCCCAGAGTCTCCTGGGGCCGGGCCCTGGATGCGTACCGGATGAAGAAACAGATGGTCTCAGGGGTCAGCTGGGAAAAGCAGGTCCCGAATGGACATTTGTGCCACAGGACAAAGGGTCCCGGAGGCACAGGCCGCACCAGTGTCCTCAGGCCGTGGGGCATCCCAGCAGCCCCACACCCGAGACCCAGCGCTCCTGCCACCTGCCCCGTCCCCACCGGAAGAGGCCTAATGAAGGCCAGCTGAGGCCCAGTGAGGCCTCATCGCCGGTCACACGGGGCTGCCGGGTGAGGGCCTGGCGTCGTTGCCCGCCAGCACCCCGGGACCTGCTGCAGGGCCCAGAGAAGCCAGCACCTGCGGTACGGGGACGAGGAACAAGACTCCACGGCGGCAGGCGCAGGGAAGCGCGTCTGGGCAAAACCTGTAGTTCCTGACACCACGGGCGGTGCTGGCGACAGGGCCGTGTTTCACTGCAGGGGCCTGCGGCCACCGGTGGTGCAAAAACACGGCTCTCCCCCAGCGTTTTAAAGGCAGGCACCCGTCCCCACCCGCCAGCCCCAGCAACCATGGACAGGACGCCCCACTCCCAGCGCCCCATGTGGACACGGGGGTCCGGGACAGCGCGCGTCACCCCATCACCCCGCTCCAGGCGGGGCAGCACTGGCTCGCTCTGGCTTCTCTTGGCCCAGACCCAGATGTACATGTGTCTCCTCTCGCTTTAACGCCACCGCCGCCGAGCCGCTGAAACACCCTCCTTGGTGACTTTCGGTTCAGGCCTCACAGAGCGCTTTCCACTCCCTGAAAGGCCCTTGTCAAAGCCCCAGCCCTGCCCGTCTCTGCAGAGGGCGCGGGGTCGTGAGAACTCAGAGGGCGGCAATAAAAATCAGGGCAGTGACCTTTCGACCCCAGCGCCTTTGCTGGGCCCAGGCCTGGAGCGCAGCGAGGGGGCTGGGAGGCGGGGTGTCCCGCCACAGCCAGGCCGAGCCCCTTCCCCAGGCCCCTCGGCCCTGCACCTGCCCATGGGGCCAGCACCCTGGAGGAAGAGAAGCAAGGGCACAGGACAAGCGCTGCCCCTCATGCCTGGCCTCCGCCTGGACGCGCTGCCCGCTGTTGGGGGTCCTGTCCCTGAGAAAGAGGCTTCCTGGAAAGCAGGCCAGGCAGCCCCCGTCCTGGCATCAGCTTCTGAAGCCATGGGCACAAATGTCAACACATCCTGGCCCTGCAGCCAGGGGTAGGGCACCCCAGGGTCCCCAAGTCCCCGTGGGCCGGGCAAACACACAGGAGTCCCTCAGGGACAAGGGCTGATCCCTACCCAGGGGTGCTGGGGGTAGTGAGAACTGGGCTCCAGTGTGACCCAGGCTCCTGCAGGCAGCAGAGCTCAGCACAGGGCCCTTGGTCGCAGCTCAGAGTCCCAGACCAGCGTGCAGCCTGGTCCTGCCCTGCAGGAAGGATGCTCCCCAACCCCCCAGCTCCGCAACAGCAACAGCAGAGTTGGGGTTGTGGGGGCAGGTGCCACCACTGGAGCCTTCCGGGATGTGCTGGAGGACGGAGCAAGGTGGCAGCAGCGTGAGGGCCACAAGAGGGAGGGGGAGGTCCCAGCAATGCTCACACTCCCGTTGGCCACGGTGTCCAGCACCCTGAACAGTGAACCCACGCACCCCAGCCAGGGGTGGTGGCGCAGGGCGGATGTGTGCATCCATCAGAGGCCTGGCCCCAGGCTGGCCGCTCTGAGTGCCCAGGGCTTCCCAGCCACAGCAACCTAGCCGGCAGCCCCAGCATCCAGGGACCCGGGGAAGAAAGCCCCTCTGCTCCGCCCCGCCCCACCCCCCTGCTCCCTTTGGAGATGCGGCAACCTGAACTTTTCACCCTCGTCACAGACACCAGAGGAAAAGGCCACAGAGGTGTCTGCCCGGAGCAGCAAGGAGGGCGGCCCCAGTGCCGTCCGCACTCTGCTCCCCACCCCCTCCGCAGTGGGGATTGCCTGGTTTACAATCGCCAGATGGCGGCTGGGGCCGGCAGGCCTCATCACCCACTGTGACCGCCTGACCTCTCATAAATGGGGACAGAGCCCTGGACCTGTGGCCACACCCCTGAGCCCAGGAGGGGCCAGTGCAGGCCAGCAGGCCGAGTCCAGCACCTCCCAGACCCGCTCACATGAGAACTGAATACAGCCAAAACCTGCAGACCGGGCACAGGGGCCAACAGGTGCTGGCGGGCCCCAGCAGGCTCCTCCACAGTGACAGCACATCTGCGCCCACGCTCCAACAGGGACTGCGGCCAGGGTGGGCCACCACAGGAGGGGACTGTGCAGGCACCAAGGGCACCGGTTTGCACTGCACCCAGACGAGGCTGCTCCCTCAGCCCAGCACGTGCCCCACAGGCCCACAGGGGAGGACGGTGGGCCACCAGGCTGCTCCGCCACCCACATCCCGACCAGGGAAGCAAACTGCACTCTCCTGGCCTGCCCAGCACCCTGGCCCCACCCTTAGACAGGTATCCCCGTCTTGGGGACAAGCAGTCCAGTGTCACCGTGGCACAGAGGGGGCTCAGCCTGCTGCCGCTGGAGCCTCCCAGCCACTCCCCGGGGCTCACGGGATCTCCATCATCTGGAGAACTAGTCACAGGCCACAGCACCCAGGGCCTAGGACAAGCACTGCATGGACATAGAGGCCAAGACCCACCCCGGGCCCCGAGTGGGCAGGCCCAGTGGGCCCCGACACATGCTCAGGGGCAGGCTGAGGCACCATGAGCCACCCAGGCACACCTTCCTCGGAGCCTTTCCTGGTGTTCCAGCCACCACCCAGCACCCACGTCCCGTGCCCAGCGCCTCACAGATAAGAGCATGGTGCTGACCTGCGTGGTCCGAGGCTCCGCGCCAAGGCGTCTCACGACTGTTTGGCACTAGCCTCGGGCCTGGCCGCAGACAAAGGCAGTGTTAGGCCTGACGACAGCCCACGGGGAGGATGCAGCCACACCCCCTGCTCTGCCTGTCCCAAACAGTGTCCCCAGAGCGCCACCTCCTCACTCAGAAGGGACTGAGCTGTCCAGGGATTCCAGCAAACCAAAGCAGTTGGCCCCATCTCTGCGAAGCCAGGTCCTCACTGACACGCGGGGGCCCCAGCTGCCAGCGCTGCCGGCACCGGCAGCGCCGCCGGGGGTGCAGGGGCCCGAGCTGGCGCGTTGCAGCTGCGGTCTGAGCAGTCGAATCACGGCACTTTGTTCCTCGTCAGCCCCCACTGAACCTGAAAGGCAGTAATGAGCGTGCTCACAGAGCGAATTCAATGCAGCTGAAATTACTGCGAGAAGCAGAACGCGCCCACTCACGTGGACGCACCAGCCAGCACGACCCAGCGGCATCTCCAACTCGGCTGCGGAGCTGGACGTGCTCCCCTTCCTTCCTGAAGCCGCGATAACCCCCGAGGACATGTCACTCAAAGCCTGGAGTTATTTTTGCACCAACTGTGTGGTGTTCAGCCCAGACCACGAGCCGCTGCGAGCACGGGGGCCTCCCCTGTGCAGCTGTCGGTGCCGAGCAGGCCGCCTGCGCTGTGCCGCCTGTCTCTTGTCCACCAGTGTCGCTGGTGGAGGAGGTGCTGGTCAAAGGAGCTTGAAGTCCGCACTGCGTGGGGGCGACAGCCACACTGCGACAGGGCCACCTGCAGCCCAGGTGAGGTCACAGAGCCGCACCCCCTCCAGGAACAGCCGGACCCAGAGAAGGTGCAGGGGATGAGTGCCCTCAGGGACCTGACACCAGGCAACCGGGGACGCTGACCCCTGAGACAGAGGCCACCACTGCGGGCCGCAGCAGAAGGAAGGGGGCCGGCGTCCAGGGAGACGGTGCAGCCTGGGGTCTCAGGCCGCACAGTAGAGGGGAGCGCGGGGCCTGTGGAGCAAGTGCAGGTCGGCCTCTGTGTGAAAGGAGCTTGCTCGCAGCTGCAAAGACCCACGGGAGGAGCAGACAGAAAGGCCTGGGCTCACACCCACCTGGGCAGAGCCCCTGTCCCCAGCAGGCAAGCTATGCCATAGTAAAAGGGGGTAATGAGCCCCAGGAGGGGCACTGCTCCGAACCGACCCAGAAATCACAAGAACAAAACTCGAAAGGATCAACTGTCCCCAAGCAACTCAGCGGCGCCTCAGGACAGAGCCCGAGGATGTTTATGGGAACACAGAGACATCAGCACCCGAACAGGTAAATTCCAAAACGTCAGCGGCCACAGAAGCAAGGAATACGAACCAGGAGGAGAAGCACCCGTCCCCGAAACGCACCAGAACCGTGCCACATGCCTTCACAGAGGCCGTGGGAACCGTGGGTAAAGCCACACTCCACACGCTCCGGGGTCAGGCAGAGGCACAGACGACACCACAGAACTCCGTGTGGCTTGTGGAAACGAGGACCGGAGCCGAGACAAAACTGCACTGGGTGGGCGGCAGACGGGCGGGCGCGAGCCGTCACAGAAAGCAGCCAGGCCAGGGAGAAAAGGAGCCCAGAGCACCGAGAGGGGCCGCTGCACGGGCTGCTCAAAACAGCCCGATGTTTGTGCCGAGGGGGGCCAAAGGAGGCGGGCCGAGCCCAGACAACTCAGTAAAACCACAGTCTGCAAACACACGCAATCTAAAGAACAGTACAGAAAAGTCCGTCGTCATCCAGACGCTAAAAGCCGATGACGTGGCAAAAATCTTGAAGACATCCCGTGCAGAGTGGCCGGAGGAAGGACAGCCAGCCGACACCTCTGAGAAAACGCGGCCAACCTGGACTCCTATACCCGCCGCAGATGTCCTCCCAGAAAGCGGGTCATCGAAGCCACTCAGGCACACGAAGCTCCCCCCCCCGCCCCCGCAGGCCCGCACTGACAAGGGGCCAGAGGGACCCTTGGGCAGAGGGGGACACCGCCGACGGCAGCCTCCTGCCCGCGCGGGAGAACAGACGGCCAGCGAGGATGAGCAGAACGCAAGGGCAGCAAGTCCTTCCTTCTTGTCTAAGTGCCTTTAAAAAGCAACTGTTCCGTCAGAAACAGCAACAGTGTGTGACAGGAATAGCACAAGCAGCCGCGAAGGAAGGGTGGGGACTCTGCCAGGATGTTTCTGTACTGAAGGCGACGGGCCAGCCAACAGCGGGAGGGGCCGGCGGGCAGTACAGAGGTGTCCCCCCAACACCCAGGGAGACCACTGAGACGAAGGGAGCGCGTGTGGCAGGGCAGTCGGCAGGGAGACACAAGAACACCGCTGAAACTGTCTGGTCGATGCAAAGCAAGCAGAAAACCACTGAAAAGGAAACAAACTTGAAACAAGGACGGCAATATAAAAGACGCAAGCCTGATCTCAGCGAGCACGTGAGCGCTGATGGTGGTGGCATCCCTGCTGAAGGGCAGGGACGGACGGCCCGGGCGAGAGGACACGCGGCCACAGGAAGCCCGCCTTTCACGTGACGCCGCCCACGGGTGGGCGAGAGAAGACGCACGGGGACGTGCCACACTCCCAGGGGCCAAAGGCAGCTGCAGCAGCTACATCAGTGTCAGACACAGGGCGTCTCTGAGCAGAGAGCATGACCCAAGGACAGGGGAGATTCCAAGGTTAATGACAGGGCCAAGGAATACCCATGACAAACCACCCACAAACCCACAGCCACTGCTGTCCCTAGTAACAAAGCTAGAGAGTACAGGAGGCAGAGACAGGCATGGCCGCGCAGAGCCAAGCCCGCACTCTGACAGGAAACGTCAGCACCCTTCTGCCAGCAGTGCCCGGAAAACCAGCGCAGGCGTGCATGTGAACACCACCGCCGACACCGGGCTCCCGGCGCTCTAGAACACGTCGCCCAGCGGTCCTGCTCAGGCACAGGGAGACTCTCCCCGCGACCGACCACGCTGTGCCCAGAAGCAGGCGTCCCTGCTGCCCTGCAGGACCTGGGAAGCACGGCTGCCCCTTGGACAGCGCGGGGTTGGGAATTGGGCCGAGCCCCATGGAACGGGAAATGTGTGTGTAACTTCTGACTCCCCCAGACTGAGCTACTGACAGCCCGCTGTGGCCCGGAAGCCTGGCCGATGTCACAGTCAGTCAACGTACACTGAGCGCTCACAGCCACGCAGCCGGAGAAGAGGCGGCATCACAGAGGAAAACCGAATGGAGCCCTGTCTGGTGTGGCTCAGTGGACTGAGTGCCAGCCTGCGAACCAAAGGGTCACGGGTTTGATTCCCACTCAGGGCACAGGTCTGGGTTGTGGGCTGGGTCCCCAGCAGGGGGCGAGCAAGAGGCAACCGCACATGGATGTTTCTCTCCCTCTCTTTCTCCTTCCCTTCCCCTCTCTAAAAAATACATAAATAAGACCTTTAAAAAAAGAAAAGAAGACCGCACGGAAGAGAAAGCACGCTCACAGCGCTGGCGTAAAGAGCTGCATGTAAGCGGGCCACACACCGCAAACCTGTGCTCCGCCAGCAGCACGCTGCACGGGACGGAAACGCCACGCACCAGAGTCTGTGGGCTGCCCCTGAGCAGCACTCAGGAGAAAACTGAATGTCTGCGTTAGCAAAGAAGAACGGTCTCAAGTAACTGACTCGGTTTCCAACTCAGGACACCAGGAAAAGGACAGATTCGACCTCTAGGAAGCCAAGTAAAGAGAAACACAAAGGCCGGAGCACAAACCTGTACAACAGAAAACAGAAGAGTAACAAAAAAAGCAGCGAACCCAAAGCTGGTCGGTCCTTCGGAGGACCCGTGAAGCTGGTTAGCCCCCATCAGACCAGACTGCGCGGGCACAAAGGACAGCTAGCGGAGTCAGGGGCCCCACTGGACCCCACTGGACCCTGCAGGGCCGGGGGCTGGGCCGGCAGCCTCGAGCCAGCGCCTCGACCGGCCTACGAGTTAAGCGATTGCTGGTGAAAACGAACAACTCTCAATCGAGAACACGTGACCTGACGAGCCCTGTGTCATTCACAACAGCTCCTACAAGAAAACCTCCAGCCCTGAATGGGCTTCACCACCGAGCACCACCAGGTGAGTGCACAAGAGACACATCTGCAGGAAATGTGAGCGGAGAGCACGCTTCCCGAGTAGTCCACGACGCGAGCATTACAATGGCACCAAGACCAGACGAAGACGTTACAAGAACGAGAAACAGAATGAAGCAAAAACACAGACCAAGATCCCTCACAAGTTTCGATGCAAAAATAACAAACAAAATTTTAGCAAATCCAGTTCAGAAATATCCGAACAGGCTAATACACCACACGCCACGGCCAGGCTGATGGGGGAGAACCCCAGGAACGAGAGGTGTTCCGAGCAGCCGCGGCAACTCACCACATCACCAGAACAGGAGCACCTCGGGGAGTGCAGGGGCAGCACCCAACACAGCCCGACCCCACTCCTGATCAGGCCTGGGGCCGGGGCCTCCTCAGCCCAGCAGCCATGTACCCCGACCGGCACAGGGAGTGGCAAAACCGTCCTCCCTCGCAGACAGGCTTGTCACCTGTGTCGAAACCTGATCCCATCAACAAAAAAGCCACCATTACTAACAGGTAAGTCACAAGATTGCAGGAAGCAAGATCAGTGTGCAAACCCAACACTGCCACCACCTTCTACCCAGGGACGGGGACCTTCGGAGCTGTACGACACGGGACAACAGCAAAAGAAAGGAGAGAAAAACTTGTTTTGGAGCCGCCCTGACCAGCGTGGCTCAGTGAGTTGGGCGTCATTCCACAAACAGAAAGAAATGTCGTGGGTCCGATCCCCAGTCAGGGCACATGCCCGGACTGCGGCCCAGGTCCCCAGTTGGGGGTGCACGCGAGTTGATGTTCCTCACTCACATCGACGTTTCTCTCCTGCCCTTTCTCCTCCCTTCACCTGTAGAAAACAAACAAAATCTTTTCTAAAAAGTGGCAAGTCAGCAAATCTGACAAAAGGCATCAGAGACCTGGGCACTGGAAAGGGCGCAACGCTGCTGAAATCCAGCCAGCGAAAGAGCGGAGTGCCACGCAGGCACGGCTGGGGCCGCCCGGTGTGGGTCCGGGCCACAGGAGTCGCAGTCTTTTTGCTGGGGGAGGGTCTTGCCTTCAGTCTGTAAAACCTCAACACCTGCGAAGCGCAGGTGAGCCAGGAGCGCCTGCACCTTAGTCATGGGCTGAGAAACTCAGGATCGTGAGGATCGGTTCTTCCCAAATGGATCCAAGTCCAGTTCGATCCCAACCACAATTTCAGCAAGACCCCCCCGCCGAAATTGACACGCTGATTCTAAAACTCACACGGAAATGCAGAGCGCCCGAACAGCCAGAGCGACGGAGAACAACACGGTTGGAGAGCAAACACCACGTGACGTCAACCCTGCAACAGCACCGTGTTGACACGTGGAGGCAGACAAACCGACTGGCTGCACCGAGTCAGAAATAAGCCCACATGCCTCTGGACAACTGGTTTTCCACCAAACAGCAACGATGAGCCAGCAGCCAAGGGACAGCCTCAACACAGTGCTGCAGAGCCACAAGCCGGCATGTGGCACCGAGGCCGGGCGCACACAGGAACTCCAGCTGGACTGCAGGCCTGAGGGCAAACCTGGCCTTGACAGCACTTCCAGGAGATAACCCCATGACCTCAGGTCAGGCAAGGATGTCTTGGCTGGAACACCAGAGCCCAACCCAAAAGAATAAACTGATAAACGGGAGTTGACGGAAACGTTAAAATTCTATGTCAAAAGCTGCTGTTAAGGGAAAAGAAAAAAGAAAGCCACAGACAGGGAGAAAGTTTCTGCAAAATACAGATGTGAAAAGGAACCTGCATCCAGAACACAGAGAGAACTCACAAACCCAACAGCAAGACAACAAGGGGCAGGAATCTGAACAGACGCCGCCCCACGACAGGTGACGGGTGACAAAGCAGCACACGAGAAGGTGGCCAACTCGAGCCGTCGCCCAGGAGACGCCAAGGAGCCTGCAGGGAGGCACCGCCATGCACCCACGGGTGCACCAGAGCCATGACAGTCCACGCCGTGTGTGGCGAGCCCACGAGGGGCTGGGACCCCTGCACTGCTGGGGGGAGCACCAGCGCGTGCGCTTTGGAAGACACCCGGGCACTGCTGAAAACCCAGACACACATGTAAACACGCGGCCCACCACGCCACAGCCAGGTCTCTGCCCACAGGAGAGGGCTCGTGCGCCCTCCACCACCTCATCCACGCGCGTGCGCAGCGGCCATTTGTGACAGCCGAGACCGGGAGGTGACTCCAGTCACTCAACGGATGAACTAGAATCACTCAATGGAACACCACCCAGCAGTAAAAAAGAAAGGAGAGGACCAACACACACAGCCACGGAGGGGCACATCAGGACAGCCAAGCTGAGCGGGGGGGCCGGGCCACAACCAGACTTGCTTGCATGGCACTCTATGGGAGGCCAGGCAGTAGCAGCAGGAAGCCCGTCCATCACTGGCCTGGGGAGGGATCGCCAGGGACGCAGGGACACCTGCGGGTGCTGGACAGGTTCCTCATCTCGACTGCAATGATAGTTCTACATGTGTAGACATCTGTCAACGCCACCGACCAACACACTTAGTGTGCAGCTTGTTCCACCCATTACGCTTCCACAGGCTGTTTCTAAAACTAACCACACAGCGATGATCTGAATGGACCCTTGATGTGCCAGGGTTCGTCTGTCCTATAGCTTTAAACAATGTCCACAGCTCAATGACAGTCATTAGGTCGCAGCATAAGGCCACCGTCTCTTCTACGGTTGACCCCAAACACATTCTTTTCCTTCCCGAGAAGATATGCAGGAACACGGCAGCACGCGCTGAAGTCGCACCACCTCTGCAGTGGGGGGGGGGGCCCCACACACACTCTTCTTGCACACGCCAAAGCACAGGTGTTCCTGGCTCCGAGGGCCTAGTGTGAAAGCCGCTGCCGGCGACGTGAACCAGCGGAGGGCCGCGAGCCCATCAACCTGACTGACACAAGCAGGTGCGGGCTGGCTCCAGCCCCGTGCTGGAGGCCAGGGAGGGTTCTGGTGCTGCGGCTGCACCAGCAGCATCGCCTGCAAAATTATCAGGAATGCGAGTTCTCAGAGCCCACCTCAGGCCTAGGAACCCACAACTCTGGAGATGGGGCCCAGAAGTTCATCGTTTTAAGGTTTCTGAAGCTCACGTTTAAGAACCATGGGTCTAGAAAACCCGGCACGAGTGGCAGACTGACCCAGAGCCAGGAATGAGGAGCATTTCATGGAAGGCTGAGGCATGCACTCCGGGAAGGCAGCCTGGGCCTTTGGCGGTCTTGGGTCGAGCCCGTCTGCTGAGGAACCTCATGGGAAAACAGGCCCGAGGAGCAGAAGGTGAACGAGGCCCCTCCTGCCCTGACTGCCAGTGCAGGGCTGTGGGGCTCCTAGCCTCCCGACGGACAGCTGTCAGTCCCTTCCGAAGCTGACTCAAAATGCCACAGCTCCCCACCTTCCTCCACCCCGAGTTCCACGCCGCAGACCGTGGCGCTCACTCATTCTCTGGGGATGACTAAGCCTTAGAATAAGGGGCTTGAGCCATTCCTCCAAACACCAGTCAAGACCACATTCTGGCGTACACACCGCATGTTAAGACCTTCGATGGCGGAGAGTCCCGTGTGCACACGCACACGTGTGAAATAAGACATCCCAAGAAAACAAATCCTGTTTATCAGGAATAGCTCTGGTTAAAGTCACAAATAACTGGCATGACCATGGTTTCTTTCTTAGAGCAGCTCCTTAGGCCCTTCTTTCTTGAACCGCCAAACCCTCTGCAAACCCACAGCGCCGCACCAGGAAATTTTACAATGAAATGCTTCATGAGGCAAAGAGCAAAAGCACTCCGACCCCGTCTGCTCTCAAAAATCACCCAAGCCCCCACTCTGCAGCGGACAAGGAACCAAGGGGCTGTGAGCACACGGGTGGAGGTGGGAGGAAGCGGCTGGGGCCACGCAGCTGCAGAGAAAGAGGCCCGAGGACACTCAGGAGGCAGAGGGGACATTTCGAGGGAGCGAGCCTGCATGCGGAGCAGACAGCTGGACTCTCAGGTGGCCCCGCCAGTGCTTCAGCCTAGAGGGACCAGACAATCAAGAACCACCAACATGGGGAAAGCTGCCCCCCAGAGCCAGAGTCCACACAAACCCAAGAACTTCAGGGGAAACCACAGGAAGGAACGGCCGAAGAGGCCTCATCAGCAGCCCTGGTGCATGCTTTCTTTTGCAGCACAGCGAGAGCAAGAGGAGGGGCCTTGGAGCTCACAAAGGGGCCACAGGAGCCAAAGGCAGGCAGGTGAAAAGGCGGGGTTAGGTGCCACAGCTTAGGAAGCTGCACCAAGCAGCTCTCAGAGAGAGAGGAGGACCAGAGCGGGCAGCAGCCCAGACGTCCAGAGGACCATGCAGCCAGAAGGCCCTCCAGAGAGAAAAACCAGAACACCCCAGCAGGCCTCCATCGGGGGCAGGAGACTCGTAGGGACCAGGGCACTCGGGGACCCAGCACAGGGCCTGACGGCCACACACCAGATCCCATGCACTGACCTCCTGGGTGAGGAGAGCGCTGTCTGGGGCCCAGAAAACCAGATCAGGACCACCTCTAGGACACAGGGCCAAGAGGAAGTGAGGTCAGACCTGCGAGACCCAAAGGGAACGGACAGGAAGTGAGGTCAGAACTGCAGGGCAGTTCCATGGCAGAGCACACGGGCTGTGAGGTCAGAGCACACGGGCTGGCCCAGGGTGACCACTCTCCCAGGCACACTCGATGGCACGAAGGGTGGGTTTGTCACAACCTGGACGCAGCCTGGAAGCCAGCCTGGGCAGCAGTGAACAACGGGAGCCCCCGCCCGCAGCCTAGCGGGAGCACCGGGCAGGACGCCTGGTCCCTGCATTAGCCCTTCACCTGCAGCCCCTGTCCACAGCACCTTGAGCAACAACAGCAGGTGAAGAAAGCACCCACATCTCGACTTGAACAGTATGAAACCCCCCAACTCCAGACAGGCGGAGCGGCGACATCAGCTTGCCCGAGCAGGGTGCCGTGGGTGCTGGTCCCCACCTCCCAGAACACAGCAGCCGGGCTTCGCTGGGCGGCACGGGGCCCAGGGCCACCTGCCCCACTGCGGGGAGTGGGCATCTGGAGAAAGAGTAGCTGCCACCACCATGCGACCCAGGACATCCCGACCCCACCTGCCAATGCCGAGTCACAGCCACAGTCACTTGGCCTGGACCGAGGGGACGGCAGGAGCTAGGAGCAGACTCCTGAGCTCCCAGCCTGGCCCTTAGAGCTAGGCCCCCCCCCCAGGGGGCGGGGCAGCAGCGGCTAGCAGCGCACAAAGGCAGCCCAAGGCAGGGGTGTGTCCTCCGCCCAGGACAAGCACCGAGGAAGGGGGTGCGCGAAGCTAGCCCCACACGCAGGGTCTGGGCCCAGCGTGTCACTGCAGCAGCGCTCAAAGGACAGGGAGGTGCTGAGACGACCGGCGGAGCAAGGGTCCCCCAAGCACCTTGCCCCACTGCGTGGGGAGGTGCACGGGGAGGGGTTGGTGTGCAGGTGAGGTGGGAGCACCCGGGGCCCCTCCTGCCGTCAGCCCGATGGCACCTCGCCTCAGGGCCAACCTGAGGGACCCATGCACTGCCAGGGAGTGCAGGCCACGCTCCGAGCAGGTGCGTTCAGCTAGGCCACGGTCTGTCTCTACGGTGAACCTTCTAGAAGCTTTAGGACTTACAAACAATCCCACATGCATCAAAATGGCTGAGAGTGAGTGTCGTCCCCCTGGATGCACCCAGAGGCCACTGATGAGCGTGCCGGGGCCCGTGACCCAGCGGACACCCCACACAGCTTGGGGCAGCTCCGGGTTTGTGGAGGCAGTCGGGTACTCGGAGGCTGTGCAGCGGCCGCACCTCCCCCACTACAGCTGGGGTCCCCCGGCAGCCTGGAGAGGCCGCTGGTCTCTACTCTCGTCCCCTCTGGGAGGGGCCCTTCTCTGGCTAACAAGCAGGTGAGTGCCAAGGACTGTGTCTGCCCCCCCCCCCCCCGGAAAAGGGCAAGGCCACGCCAACAAGGTAGCACCTGTGGGCCCCTGAGACGACTTCTCAGGAGAGCGAGCCCCTCAGAGCGGAGGTCAGGGAAGGCCATGGTTTGTGAGCACGAGGTCCTGGAAGGGGCGAGCCTTGTCCTCCACCAGCAGGCATTCTGTACACGAGGTCCGTGCTGACCCACAGCACACAGGGGCCACCAGCACTGTGTGGACCGCTCCCTGGACAGCCCAGGTCAGCTGTGCAGGTGGGGCAAGCCCCAGGAGGGGACAGATGTGGGGAGCCAAGAGGCCATCAGCATCCAGCCAGGGGTCCTGGGAGCCACACTGAGTGCACAGGTGACACCCAAAGGTGGCGTCAAACAGAAGATTCCGCCCCTACTGGTGTGGCCCAGTGGGATGGGCGCAGTCCTACAAAACAGAAGGTCACCAGTTCCACTCTTGGTCGGGGCACGTGCCTGGGCCATGGGTTCAGTCCCCGACTGGGGTCGTACAAGAGGCAACCCAATCAATGTTTCTCTCCCTTTCTCCCCCGCTCTCTAAAATAAACCCTTTAATAAAAAGATGAAGACAAATACACACACGTTGGAGACAAGGCTTGTGTGTGGGGGGGGGAACTGGAGGACTCGGGCCTGCGGTGCCCTCGGCCTGACCGCCCCGAGCACAGGCCAGGCTCACGCGCCCTGCCCCACTCACGGGAGGCTGGTGCTGGGGCGGCGAACAACGAGCCCATCAGACCGAGGACAGCTGCTGCTGGGAGAGCCTCCTGGCCCCAGGATGCCTACTCTGGCCGAACATGGAGACGGGGCTACAGAAAGTGACCGCAGCCCACGTCCACGCACTGCGGGTCCAGGCTCACGCGGTGCCCTGAACCCACTGGAGCAGCCGCTCCGCTCCGCTGGGCGGTCCTCACTCCAGCACTCGGGGGCATCTGTGGGTAAGGTGGGGCCTCCACTGCCAGGCCCAGCCGGCAGAACTGAGCAGCAGCCTGGCCAAGCTCAGAGGGGCCACAGGACATTGGCCTGGCCCCGGGGAGGCTCCTGGACCGTTCTGGCGAGGCCCAAAGGCAAGGCAGCCACGTCAGTCACCTCTCATCGCCAACGCCACTGCAGGTCACCGAGGTGCTTATCTCTCGCTCGGTGTTTTGGCATTAGTCCAAGGTCAGCCACAGACAAAAGCCATCAGCAGGTGCACAGCATAGGACCCTTATGGACCCCCGCACAGTGCCAGGTAAGGTCCAAGCACAGGCTGCTCCCGGGGGGCTGAGCATGCCCAGCACAGTCCCTGGAAGTGGGGGTGGCGTCCTGGCTGCCACAGGGCACCTGTCGGGAGCCTGCCCACCGCTGCAGGGCCCCCAGACAGTGAGGCCACACCAAGGGCACGCCCTCATCCTACAGCAGCGGCCCCTGGTCGCCAAACACTCCTCTTTCCTGGGACAGACACCGCTCTGGCTGAGGCTGCAGTCCCATACGGCATGCGGTCAGGGACAGCGCAGTGCCGACAGACACACCGCGTGGGAGGCCCCAGAGCAGGAGCCAGAGGAGACCACATACGGGAGGTGGCAGCTCGGTGTCTGGGAATGACCTCTGACAGTGAAACACACAGCCGACACTCACGGGCGGAAGGGCGTGTCCACATCCAGCACTGGCAAACTGGTCGGACTGAGCCACGCTGGTGACCTGGTTCCCTTGCGGTGACCACTTCAGGAAGGACGGGCCTCACACGCTGCTGTGAGGTATGGGGGGTGGGGTCCTATGGGAAAAAAGTCAGGAGGGACTGAGTCCCAGCAGGTGGCCCAAACGACGACAATGTAGGCCCCCAAATGATGACAAGAACAGACTGCAACCTGTGAGGGGTGCGACTGGGAGACAGCCACGCGGACACAGGACAGTGGTGGGTGGGGGCACACGCCAGCGGGCATCTGACTGGGTCAGGCAGGACCGCGAGGGACGCTGAACCCACAGGGAGGAAGTTCACTGGGACAAGGCGCTGACAAAGTCTAAAGTCTCCCCATGGGTTATTTATTAGCCAGGGAGGGAAAAGGCAGACCCCACCTGTGGGCAAGATCAAAGTCACCAACCCTGAGGGGAGGTGACGACTAGGCCCCAACCCTAATGCCACTCGTGTCCCCACCTGGCTGGAGGCACGATCCACAGGACGGCCCGCCTCCCCCATGCCAGCGTGGGGAAGGACCAAAGGCAGTGAAGGACCCATAAGGGTCGCGGGAGAGAGGCAGACCCTGGGAGAGGTGTGTCCTGCTCGGTCCTGGGCAGAGACAAACTGCTATGAAAGGACCAGGCAGGACAGCTGCAGGGGGGCAGGCTGCAGAGGTCCCGGGGGGGTCCGCGCAGTAGCCACACAGAGGACACTTCATTCAGGGCAGAGCTGCCGCTGGAGGGGGCCGCCCACCAGCTGGGGCGACAGTCCACCCCACACCGTGGACACCGGGAACACGCAAGAACACATGCTGAGAACACGCGTCAGGTGCCCGGGGCCGGCCCAGCAAGGCAAGGCCACTTTGGGCCTCTGGTGGGTCGTGCGGGAGAACGAGCTCACTGCGCACCTGAGCCAGGTGCAGTGCGCTCTGCGAAGCAAGCGGCCAGGAGCCCCTACAATGAACAGCATGACACCTGCCTCTGAAAACTCCTGATCCCCTGCACTTCTAAGGAGCCCTGGGTATCAGAACAGAGCTCCTCAACTCTCGGTACAAGGACCCGGGAACCTGGGGTGCCTGCAGATCTGCGCCCCCTGTGGCCAGAGGGCTGTGGAGCCCCACCCCGGCTGCTGACACTGGGGAGGCCAGGCCCACGAGCCTGTGGCACTGGCTCCCCACTCCCCAAACTTCCAGCCACACCCACAACCAGCAGGACAGGAGCCCGAGCCTCTGAGTCAGGCTCCCTACGCACAGCTATTTCCCGGAAAAACTCATTTTTCCAGGTAAGAACCCAGGCTCAGTTCACCCCATCCAGGCCAGGCTGCAGGCGAGGGGCCCGTCACTGGAACCACTGCTGGGGCTCACCCAAAGCTGTCCTACAAGACCGAGTCCCGCCAGCCTTGCTGGGAAACAGGACGCAGGCTTCCCGTCCAGCCACGGCACTATCTGAAAGTCAACACAGAAGTGACTCCCTAAGCCTGTCACGGCCACCAACTCACTGGCACAGCTCTCTGCACACCACCCACCTGCGCACCCCTCCCGCACATGGTCCAGGAGCCTGTGACATCATCGGTCTAGTGGTGGCCGCCAGCTTCCCCACGAGGGAGGCAGGGCCAGTGTGGACCCCCCCCCAGACAGAACAGCACCCAGAGGCACCACCACAAGCCCCACTGCGGACCTGGCCGGGGAAGTCAGCCGAGACCTTGGAGGGTCCCATCAGGCTACCGACACGCCAGCTGCCGGAGCCCCCTTTGTGTCCCACTCACCGCACCTGTCTGCCCAACCGGCCTGGCAGACCAGGGGTGCCCGCCCGTGGCCCTGGCAGGCTCCTGTTGGAGGACCTGGCTTTGTCAGGGGAGGGGACAGGGCAGCCTGGAGCTGCAGCCCCGCGGCACCGGCACCAGCGTGCATGCACACCGGTCACCCGCTTCCGGAGACGGGGGCCTGGGCTCGGGCTGCAACCTAACCAAGACCCAGAGGGAGGACGTGGCGGGGCTGGGGTCCAGCCCTGGGGATCCACACCCCTAACCACTGGGCAGTGCTGCCTCTCTCAAACTTCTAAAACTTCTCCTTGGCCAGAAGTGCCGAAATTACGCCATCTACTACTTGCACGGAGAAGATGGGGAAGGAAAGAGGTCAAAATCAGAGCTGCCAGACAGTGATTTCTGCTTCACTCACAGCCGCGAGATCCGCCCCAGCCCTCCTCAACCCGAACACCAGGTGCCCCTCCCGCCCCTTCCTGTGTACTCCAAGCAGAGGGGTCACCCCACCCAGCAGGTGGGGCCCCAGCAGTTTTGCAAAACAAAAATCGAGGCTCCTCCTTTCAGGAGTCACTGGGGGGGTGTTGCCCTCCTACCCCAGCCCCTCATTAATATTCAACAGCCGAGACAAAGCCAGACAAAAGCCCCGGGCTTACACAGCCTGCAGTCCGCTCTCCCAGGTCCAGGCCTGCACAGATGCAGGAGGCCAAGACGGGGCATTTGGAAACCGAGTAACGGAAATGGCGGCTGTGGCTGAGTCATCAGTTCAACCAGTGCAGCCTCGGAGAGGGCCGGGGTAGCGTGGGCCGCGCCTGTCCTGGCCAAGGCAGTCAGCCTGCCAGGCCCCACAGCCCCCGAGAGGCCGCGGGCCTCGCTCCGCAGGCCAGGGCAAGGGCCCTGGCTTCCCCTCGAGCCTGGGGACCATGGGCACTAACGCTGGCTCGCCTCCCTGCAAGGTGCCAGAGCTCAACAGCAAGCAGCCCTCCTGGGGAACCAGCATCGGCCCAACCACCTGTCACCACAGCTCCTGTGACCAGCTGAGCCAAAGCAGAGCAAACCGTGGCCAACAGCAGCCTGGACTGGGAAGCCCCTGTCGGGGGCCACAAGCCATGGTGCCCAGAGGCCGAGGGGGGAGAAAAGTGGCAGGTGGGCCCCGCACGTGCTCCCCCAGCTCCCCCTGCCTGCTGCCCTCCAGAGAGGAGCCAGGGTCAAGCTGCCCCAGGGCAGGGGCAGGGGTCCCCTCGCTCTGGTCCAGCACTAAAACGAAAGGGGTGCAGCCTTCGTGTGGTGAGAGGCACCCTTTTCAGTGAATCCGCCCTTCTGTCACTCTTTTTAAAGAACTCCCTCCAGAAACCAGCTGGACAGAGACTCGAGGAAAGAAAGCACAGGAAGGCTGGCAGCACCCCCAGAGCCGGAGCCCTCCTGCTGCCCTGCCCCGCCCCAGGCTGAGGCCCACACGCACCACATGCATGCACCACATGCATGCACCGCAGCACTCACACAAGCCTCCCTAGGAGGCAAAGGTCGGCCTGCTGCCACACTGCCCTGTGGGACCCAAGGCTGGCAGCTGCCCCTTGCCCCCCGCCCCAGCAGGTCGCCACCACCTCTGGCAGGGGATGGACAACAGAACCGTGACACACGGTGGACAAAACGTCAGCCAGCCGCTAGCATGTGACGGGACCGACACCGGCGACAGAGAATTGCCGCAGCCCAGCTCAAAGACGGCAAGGGACTCACCTAGACACGTCTCCAGAGGAGGCGCGCATGGGCCCGCCCACCCGGTACAGCCTGCGCAGCAGCGTCACCAATCACCCAGGAAACGTGACACGGACCACAGCGAGGCCACCTCACCCCCACTGGGGCAGCTCCGGGGGGGCGGGGCGCCCTGGCCCAGAGCTCAGCAGCTTAGACTGTTGACCCGCGATGCCCAGCTCGCGAGTCCAATCCCTGGTCACAGCACGTATGCGCATCAACCAGTGAGAGAAACGGCACGCTGACGTTTCTCTGTCTCTCCCTTCCTCTACTGAAAATCCGTAAAAAACTCCCTTCAACGTGCTGCACATTTTTTTGGTTGTTCAATTACAGTTGTCCCCATTCTGCATCCCACGGGTGGATGGATAGCAACACGGAATGTCTCCAAAACGTCTCGCACACTCTCACTCACACTCTCTCTCTCTCTCTCACACACACACACACACACACACAGGAGCATCGCTCAGCCTTCAAGGAAGCAAGCTGCGACACGCGCTGCAACATGGACGGGCCCGGAGGACGTCACGCTGAGTGACACGCGCCAGACACAGAAGGACGGACACTATGCGACTCCACTCTCAGGAGGTCCCCGGAGGACTCAGACCCGAGGACGCAGAGAGCAGACGGTGGTGCGGGGGCCGGGGGCGGGGTGGGGAGTGCTTCCTGGGGACAGAGGTGCAGTGCGGGGGGACAGAAAGTTCTGGAGACAGGGGTGGTGGCGGCTGCACAACAGTGGGAGTGTGCTTTCTGAATGACAGCTGAAGGTTGAGGAGGCAGGAAAATCAGCGGGTTCTTAACAGGCCCCCGTGCACGTAAACTGGACCGGCATTTGGAGACAAAGTTGGTAACCTGTAAAACCAAGACGGTTTAAAAGGGCCCACACTGCTTGGGGTGGGAGTCTGCGAAGGAAACGACCACAGGAGGCGCCCATCTCGGACTGCACACTCGTCACTTACATCACTGTCATCCAGCGTCACCACCCACTCCACCTCGTCCTCAGAAGCACCCGGAGCGTCCAGCACAACACCAGTCACCGGATGGTCTAAGGCGCAGTAGAAACACGCGCCTCTGCACGCCACATGGGTGAGTCCGTGAGACAGGAGGGTCACAGGCTGGCCGCCAGAGCTCGCACGAGAAACCCCCACACCCCTAACATCACAGGCGTGGGAGGAGCCAAGCCGTCACAGGTCACAGGCTCCGCCTCCCCGCAGGGGGAGGGCCAGCTGGTGCCACCACTTCCAAACCAGTTTCCCATGACCTGCCCTCCCCCTCTGCAGCTCCCGACACAGGCACACACAGGAACGGGCCGGGCCGTGGCGTGAGGCCGGATCCCTGGAGCCCCTGAGCCCCAGGAAGAGCCGGGTCTGAACCCAAGGGGTGTCGTCTTCAGGAGGGGGCCCCCAAGGGATGCAGCTCGGGGGCAGGCACAGTGTGCCCCCGCCGCCACCGCGCTGCACGCCTGGGAAGCACCACTCTGGGAAGCACCACTTGTAAGGACTAAGAAAGCGAACGCCCTAGATGTCACACAAACTCCAGACTGTCAGCACCACAGAAGGCTCGAAAACGCTGTGCTGGACACGTGCATATGCAGGCGTGCACACGCAAACACACATGTGCACACACAGGCAGGCACCGAAGGCCCCAGGCCCTGCAGAGCAACTGCGGGGGGCCGTGTCTGCGGTGGCGGGGTCTGAACGTGGGTCCGGGGCGCTGAGGAACCCCACTGGTTTTGCTGGGCACGCTGGTGGCACCGAGGCTGCGGGACCCAACAATCCCCTGCGTTTGGCAGATGCCGAAACACTTTTAGCCATGAAGCAGGGTGATGGCCAGGATCTGCTTTGGAAAATGACAACACCCTCGCCAAACAAGAGGGAAGAGTCAGCTAAGAGGAAGCCAGTGGGGCACCGCAACTCGGGGCCGGGCTCGGGCCGGGCCGTTAACGAGACCCCACCAGGGGCCAGCTCGGCGGGCCACTCCCGACGCAACGCTGCGTCCACAGGCTGTCGAGATGGCACTGGCCCCATCAGGGGCAGGTGCAGGGACTCGGCTGCCCATGCTGCTGCACAGGGACGGCGCCGATGGGCAAGGCCCTGCCTTTCTGCCCTGCACTGCCCTCAGAGGCTACTCGGCCCCAGCGCCTGCCACCCCTGCCACCCCGGGACCACGTGGGAGCCCCGCCCTGCTGGTGGGTCGTCATCCTCGGCCTCCAGGACTCACAGAGGGACCGGGGAGGCTCTGACACAGACCTTGCACTTCCAGGGCAGATGTTCAAGAGGCAACGCAGAACAGCTGCCGGCACGGTGGCACCGGGGCGCCAATGCCATGGAGGCCCCACAGCCCGAGACCACCCTGACGGCGGCAGCAAACGCGCCCTCCCTGCCCCCCCGAGTCCGATGGGTAGAGCAGTGGGTGCCCACCCACCCCGGAGCCATGCCACCATGCTCTGGTGGCGGGAGGCAGCAGGGGAGGCTTCCTCCACGTGGCCAAGAAGGAACATCGAGAATCAAAAGTGCCGGGGCCTGCAGCAGGGACCCGGGGCTCCAGCCCACAGGATGAGGGCCCCTCGCCATGCAGCTCACCCTGGGCTGGGCTCCGTGGACACCGCTCCCCTGTGGTCCCACGGGTCAAGACACCTCCCCGACCTTCACTGCAGGCCCATCCTGGCACACCTGCCAGCCTGGCCACTGCCATCAGCTGCTGCCGCCCCCAGCTGGGAGAGCCCCCACCTGGCTGGGCAGAGCTGTCCCCCTCCCCTGACCCCCTCCCCAAGCCCAGAGCCACACCAGCCCCTCACTGGGAAACAGAAGAGCCTGCCTCACTGCCCACCCGAGGCAGCCCGCAGCTCAACTCGTTTTCACAGTTTAAAGACCTTTATAAATTGAGACAAAATCGACCAGGGTCAGGCGAGCTGGGCAACACTTACTGCATACAAGGATGCTAAAAAAAAATCACAGTTTTGATAGTCTTGCAAAAAAAAAAACTTAGCAAATTTACAACAAAACTGTCAAGTAATTAAGGCAAGGCACTTCACACATGAACTTAAACTGCTAATTAAAATCCCCTCGCTTAATTGACTACATTTGCATATCACTCAACTTGGGAGTGTAATGTTTTTAATGGTTTGGGCAAATCGGTTGTAACCTGGTGGGGCGGAGGGGGGGCGGGGAGGGGGACCAGAGGCAGCAGGGAGGGCCGGGCAAGTCTGGGGTGTCAGAGGCTGGACCTCAGGTAGGGGGTCCCCCACCCAGCTGGCATGGCCACTCACCCCAGCCCAGAGACCCCACCATGGCCCAGTGCGATGACGGTCCCTCCCTGCTGCCCAGCACGCACATCTCAACCTCCGCAGCTGGTTCCAGAACCATACTCGAGACAGGTAGGCAGTCCTCCTGGGAGCGGTCCAGCTCCCCCAGCTCCCCTGGCTCCCCCAGCAGCGAGGCCTGACTGCCCCGTCTGTCCCAGCTCCTCTGCTCACCGTCTGCGAACACGCACTGGCCTTCCCCACAGCTGAAGCACCCAGCTCTGCATGGGATGCTGCGCAGGCCACGGCCACACCTTGCTCTGGTGGCGAGGGCATCGGTGAGTGGCCATGATGTCAGAAAGCCAGGCAAACAGAAGCTCAGCCTCAAGGACGACAGATGGCATGCCGGCACAGCCACACAGCCGAGGCCCTGTAGGGCCACGAGGGCCATGGGTAGCCTCAAACAGGACTACCAGCCCCGCCACGAGAGGGAGGGCCACGAATGCTGCCGCTCAGACTCGTCCCCAGCAAACGCCGGCTCTGTGCAGGGACAAGGGGGCGGGGTCTGGAAAGCAAGCACCCCAGCCCCCACGAGGCGCAGGGATGCAGCCTGGCACCAGCCCCACCTCCGCTGCTTCCATGTGGCTGCCTTGCCTGCCCACCCATCAGACCTGAGCCAACAAAACAGGACCACGGGCTGGGACCACAAACAGAACGCCAAGGTGACAGGGAACAGACTGGACTGTGCAAGAGAGGCTGGCTCCCAAGGAAAGGAGGCCCTAGCCCTCCATCACAGATTCCCGCAGGTCACCAGGAGGCTGCGGGCCTTCCTGGGCGACGGCACCAGCTACCCGTCACAGCCAGGGTGGCTGGGCTCACCAACAGGGATGGCAGGGGGCTCCAGCACCAGGTCATCTCCCAACAGCCCCTCTGCCTGTGGGCACGTGCCTCCGCCCCCAGCATGCTGCTGAGTGCCCAGGGCTGCGTGGCTGAGGATGGGCCTGGGGGACCCCCCACCTGGCTGGGAAGAATGGGGTGCAGGAGACTGTGGCTCCAGGCCACTCCCCTTCAGCAAGTCACACCCAGCTGGGTCCTGTGACAACTAGGCCGGCAGCCCCCGGAGCAGAGGGAGGCCTTGGAGGGCCTGCAGAACAACCCAACACCTGGAGGGAGCCCCCAGTGTGCCCCCGCCATGCTCCTGGCTCGGTCAGCCTGCTCCTCCATGCCACCTACACGTGGGGTTCGGACCCAGGGGTCGGGGTGCACAGCTCTGTTGCCATCGGCGACGGTCACCCCTCGAACAAGGGCCTGGGGGTTGGGTCAGGACACCAAGGGCCACATCAGAGCTCTGCAGGCCCCGCGGGCCCTCGGACGGCCTGGGCTCCCACAGCCCTCGGGACAGAAGGAAGCCTGATCAGGGTGCCGGCCACGCCGCCTTCTCTGCCCGCAGTCCCAGAGCCGACCTCCCGCCACCACTGCCCACCACCCCACTTCTCCGCCAGGAGCAGGAAGCCCGTTCTCCTCAGAAAACGTCGCTGTCAAAGGAGCGACTCGACGCTCCAGTGGGAGCTAAGTCGGGGTGGCAGCGCGGCAGGCTCGTCCACGCAGGGCCCCTCGGGGCAGCTGCCGCTCAGGAGGCAGAGCCTTGTGTCGGCGGGCCCCAGCCCAAAGTGCCACGCCCTCCTCAGCGTGCCAAGGCGGAACAGGGCGAGGACAGACCCCCTCCAGCCGGCGCACAGAGTGGCCACAGAGGCTGACGTCCTACCTCCCTGAGTCACTAGGCAAGTGTTCACCCGGTCCGGAACCAGGGGCCCAGCTGTGACCAGGCCCCCACCCCCGGCCTGGTGAGGCCCCGGCACAGCCACAAACACACCACCACGGGAGAGCCCAGACCGCGGCGGGCTGTGCACCCCGAGTCGCACCAGGACTTCCTGAATTCTTATCAATAGCTGCAGAATCAAGAAGTCACAGCTTTCTTTGAATCTTCACGTGACGCATAAGTAAAATCAGAGAAGACACAGTTGTCAAACACCAAGGCAGAGTCCAAGCTCTCTCCCAGGCTCAGGCCAAGATGCTGCCCACTCCGCAGGCCCCACACACAGCAAACCAGCGGCCCCCACACCCAGTGGGCTCTCCAGCAGGTGCCCCACCCATTCTGGCCCTTCTTCCACACGTCACTCTGGTCCCCACTATCTCCCCTGAAGTTCACGCCCAGGTCTGGGTCTTTCGTTTCAGTCAATGAGCAGACGCGAGTGGTGGTGACTCCCGGGCCACAGGACCCCTGGAACCCCAGGGAGGCCCCACCCGGCCGGGCGCTCCAGCAGGGCTGCGTGGGGAAACAGCCAGCCCGGTGCAGCCCCCAGCCACAGGTGGGCCTGGCCGTTCTGACTGTGGGGCTCTGGGGAACCCCGTCTTCCATCCTGAGAGAAGCAACATCAGAGCTGCCCCTTCCTCTATCGCCCACCCTGGGGCCGTACTAGGTGCTTCCTTAGTGAACTGAGTCCCCCCGAACACGCCCCACCTGGCCCACCTAAGGCCCAGCCTCCCACAGGTCAGGCGGGAGGCCGGGGGGCCTGGGCCCCTCCACTCCCACCGCCCTTGGTGGCTCCGACCCTAGGCTGACAACTGAAACCGCGTCAGACTCAGCGGCCGCCCCCGCTCCCCCCACACCCCCAGCAATGACTTCCTGTTCCTCCTGCGGCTCCGGCCCGCCCCCCCCAGGTCTGAGCAGTTCGTAAACACAGGCGCGCCCAGCACCACCATCTCACTGCCCTCGGCGGCCGCAACTCAGGTGAGCAGAGCCTCCTCCTCCCCACGCTCACAGACCTTAGGGAAATAAGTCAGCCTCTGTGTTTTAACTCAAAACAAAGAAACTTTTAAAAAACATTTCAGTTGAAACTTGCATAATTCCTTCAGTGGAGAAATCCTCCCTAACTTTCGCAATCCTTAGAAAGAGACACATTATTGCTGCTTGTGTAACAGTCTCTGGGCCACAGAGAGTCCACTGCGGCCGCCAGCCATGGGCACCTCCCGCCAGACAGCCAGGGTGCAGGCCCGGAAGTGCCTGGCGGCCAGGGGTGTGGACAGGGCGGGGGTCACACTCTCCAGACGGCCTCACCTCGTGCCGCCTGCCCCGCTGACACCCAGCACAGACACAGCGTGCTGCTGGAGGTTGGGAAACCCAGGCGCCACAAGGCAGTGACCTTGCCTGGAAGCCCTGCGCTGACCAAGGGGCCCTGAGGGCAGCAGGGGCGGGAGGGGGGCCACCCATGACCCTGCTGCCCCCAAGCAAGACCCCCACACCAGGGGACCCCCAGAAGACCAGCAGTCCAAAGAAGGCTCTTGAATGGACAGGTGGACCATCCGTGGAAAACCACCCAGATACGGTTCTGCTCACTGCAGAAAGACCCAGGGCCCAGCGGCCCCGCACCCCCCAGGCTCGCATGGCCACCTCCAGGGCGCAGGGCACAAACCGGAGGCCTCACTACAGCTACTGTCTCCCCCGGCCTCCGCTCTGGGCCTTCACCCTGACGGCTAGACTGGTTGACTCACAGACACCATTCGCTCCTCTGCACGGGGCAGGGCCTCCCCTCAAAGCATGACCGGAGGTGGCACCCACCTTGTCAGCCAAGCGTCTGGAACCAGGAAGTCGCCATGGATCCCCACAAACACACAGAACAGACCAAGTGGACAAAGGGGCAGCTGGCCCTCTAAGCCTCTGCCTGGTCCCTACGAGACCTGGTGAGCGCGTCCGCGGCGGAGGAGAGACTCCGGGAGGAAGCGTGGGGCCAGAGGCCGCCCCGCCTGCTGGGACGCTCCTGAGGCCGCTCTGTCCCGCGTGAGTCCCAGCTCCAAGGGCGACACGCTCCTCCCTCAGAGGGGTGCCCACGACCCCCACCCCACCTCAGCACCTGGGAGCTGCCGTCCTTCCCCACAGGCGCTGGGACACCCCTCGACGCTGACACCCGCCCAGGGCCCTGCGTCGGGGAGACACTGCTCTCGGAGCAGGGAAGCCCTCAGGGGACGCGGGGGAAAACGTGTCTGTGCCGGGAACTCAGACGCCCGGACGGCAGACGTGCACACTGAGCACTGCAGGACCACGGGCCGCCAGCCCCCACTCGGCCTCAGCCACGTGACAGGGGCGAGTACATAGAAAAGAGCCCCATGGAACTCGGGCGCCAGAAGGACAGAGGCTCGGCTCCTCCAGTCTGAGACCCAGGACATGGAGCCACAGGCAGTACCTCCGAGGAGCCTGGCCCTCGGACACAGGGCCTGGCCTGGGCCCCAGGAGCACGGCGCAGCCTGTGGGCCAATAAGGGGAGGCCCCTGGTTACCCAGCAGCCTCGCCCAGGCAGGCAGCACCCAGGCCGCAGACCATCAGCTCCTCCCAGACTGACAGCACCCTGTGCTGCTAGGAAGTCAGCCCCACTCAGTCCAAACGCCATCAGACAAGCCCGAGGGGGACGGGCAGGGCCGACTGCACAGACGGACGGAGTAAGTGGGGGCCCAGACCCTCCTCTTCACGCCACGTGTTCCCAGCCACAGAAACGACGCATCTGCACCCCCCCATGACACCAACACCTAAACACCGGAGAGAAGGGAGACAGCAAGGGCCACGCGAGGAAACTGAGGCACAGCATGACTAATGTGGCATGCTCTAGGCCACGCGGCCCGTGCGTGAGGAGCAGAACGAGGGATGGGAGCAGTCCCGCGCGGCTCCGCGCCTGGCCCACGACCGTGGCCACCCACAGACAGCTGCCGGGGGCACTGGGGAGCGGCTCCGGGCAGCTGAGAGCACCTGCTTAGAGACCCCATCACACCAGTGGCGTCACGGAGGAAGGCCACCAGCCTGCACGAGCCACGATGACTTCACTGGGTCCCGAGGCGCAGAGCTGGCACCTGCCCCACACTCGGTCCCACACTGGGCAGCCACAAGAACCGCCAGCCCACCGCAACGGGGCCGCAGGAAGGCAGAGTGAGTGGAGGCCGCAGGGTGGCAGGACGCCATGCAGTCACCAGCCCCTCCTACCAGCGGTGGCCCAGGAGCACTGACTGTGTGACCCTTTGGCAGGAGACCTGGTGGCACCTCGCCCAGCAACCCCCGGGACATACTTCTGCTCACTTTCACCTCACCAGAACCCTCTGCCTGAGGGGGGCGGGGGAGGGCGCGGCATGCCCCTCCCTACACAGAGCAGTTCTGGTGCCTCCTTCACCACATCTGTCCGCTTCTGTCCTCACCCTCAGCCGTCAGACACACCAGGACGAGCTTCAGAGAAGGTGAATGAACCAAGCACACCCGGCTCGTGCCACCGGGGGCATGCGGGAGGGGCACGCCGAGACAAGCAGGGCGTTGGGAGGGGTCTTCCCGGCCGCTCCTTCCAGAACAAGTGAGGTCTGGGCGGCTGGGAGGCCCCCTACCCTGGGGCTAAGACTCCCCGCCTCACTCGGTGCCTCTGGCACGCAGACACGCCAGCACACGGCTACGCTGGGAAGACTGAAGGGGACCACGCACCTCAAACTCGCAACTGTGCCATTCCATCCAAGGCAGCAGGACCAGGGGGCAAGGCTGGCAGGAAACGCCCCTGAGGCAGCAGCACCGGCAGGAGCCTGAGAACAAGCAGCCAGCCGGATGGTGTGTAGGCCTGGAAGGGGGCACCCCAGTCCCCAGGCCACCACTGTGAGGACAAGGCTGAGCTGCCACTTAGGCCTGGAGACCCCAGCCACGTGGGAAATTCCTTTTAAGTCAGCACGTGAGGTTTCTGAGCGGCTCTGGGAGAGCACTGAAGCAGGAGGGGCAGCACCGGCCCTCTGCCGAAATGACCGGAGAGAGTGTGCCTTGGCCCTTCTCTGCAACTGTGGCTCAGGAGACTGGCCTGCCCGCTCCCAGGCAGCGCCGGGGCCTGCGAGCTCCTGCCAGGCCTTCCCTGAGCTTAAAGACACCTGGCCCAGAACCGAAGGGCCTGCTGCCAGGGAGCCAGAGCCTGAGTCTGCAGCTGCGACAGGAAGCCAGACCCAGGAAAAGAGGAGACCACAGACACACACACGACCCAGATCGGGACGCAGACGTGGACACGCCCTGCCGTCCGCTGGGAAGGTCAGTGGCCACCAGCCCCATGCCGCCACAACCCACCAACCCTGCACACAGCCACTCTCGGTTCTCGTCGGCTGCCCAGGGCGCAGCCACCCCAAACAGAAAGGCCCCGATTCACAGGGAGGGCCCATCCTGCCACTCAGGGCCACCTCCCCGTCTGAGATGGAGGGCCCGGCTGCCAGCCTCTCCACCAGCACCCCCACCAGACACTGTCCACTGAGACCCGCCGCCCGCCCACCCAGCGGCAGCCCAGCGTCTGCAGAACGCTGCCACCTGGACGCCGGCGTCACCGAGGGCAGAAAAGCCACCCCGCACAGGCACAGGCGCACACACCGCGAGGGCCCCTCCAAGCACAGGCGGCAGGGCGTCGTCCTCCCCAGCCCCCCTCCACCCGAGACTGACACTCTGCTGGAGGGGCGCCCAGAGAAAGTCGGGCGGGAGCCTCTATTCACAGATTCAGAAAAAGAAGTTTGATGCAATGGCTGAATTAATGAGGCCTCCCCAGAATAGCCGAGCCAGGGCAGCGTTCTGTGCGTGCGATGCAGTGAGCCTGGGCATTGAAAAGGAAAGTTGCAGACACCTGGGGAGTGGCAGGCGCCCGAGAAGTGAGTGAGGACCTCAGAGGCTGGTTTCCGTGTCTAGTGGCCTGGGAGCCGCCTGGGTCACAGTCATCCCCAGCCTGGCAGACAACAGAGCCTGGGCCGGCCCACCCGCCCTCGGCGCCCTCCAGCCTTTCCGGGAGAGAGAGGAGGAAACGGGCGAGTCCAAAACAAACCGCAGGCCAGGGCCGCCCCAACTCAGAGCCCCGGGTGCCCACTGATTCGGTCCCAAGCCCAGTGCCCAGTGGCCCTCGCCCCCCACGGGGGGTGCCTAGATTCACTCCCTGGAAGGACCAGGGAGACGTACAGAGCTGGAGTCCCCAAGTCTCGGCCCCCTGCCACTGGCGCCTGGACACCTAGCTTCATTTTTTATGTGTCTCCCAAGACTTCAAGGCACAAAAGGCTCAGCCTGGCCAAATCCTCTCTGCTGGGGACCACAGACCTTCCTGCGAGCCTGAGAGCTCCAGGGTGATGGCAGTGCCCTTTTGCCCCTACCCGGTCCGGACACTCCCTGGGGTACCAAGAGGAAGGCCTGGGTCTGGGCCTCCAGCCTGGGCCCAGCCCAGATCTAACTTCCCAGGGCTCTGGCAGGAGCGTCTGAGGAATGAGGCCTGCCCTTCCCGGCCCACCTGAGCAACTGCTGCGAGCCTGCAGAAGGCTTCTCCACCCACCAGGCTGGGCCCCAGGTCCCCCGGCACCCCCACACCAGGCAAGCCGGCTTGTCCTAGGGACAAGGGAAGGAGCAGGCCCCTCTTCCCAAGCTACAGTGCCATCGACAAGGACTCTGATCAACCCTTTTTCTTTAAAACAAAGCAAAACCCTGAAACGTGGGGGTAGGCAGAAGCGCAGGTCTCAGCCTGCAGAGACAGAGGCCCTGGCCAAAGAGCGTCCCCACCCTCTCCCCAGTCCTGCCCCTCCCCCTGCTCGGGGCCGCGGGGACACTCACCCGGGGCACCCGCCGCTTGTACTTGTTGCCGTAGTCGAACTTCTCCTTCACGTCGTCCAGGCAGCGGCCGAGGCGCGCCTGCTCCTCCTTGCCCGTGTAGTCCTGGCTCAGCAGGATGTAGGCCCGCCAGTTGGCTGAGTCGAAGCCCCAGTGGCAGGTCCGGTTCTCGAGGGCCTTGTGCGAGTGCACCACGAACTTGTGTGGTGGGTACATGAGGCGGCAATCGAGGCACTGGATGCAGGCGGCGCTTGGGCTACTGTAGAGCTCCGGCACCAGCAGCCCCTTGCACTTGCCGAAGCACTCGTGGTACACGCGCACGCTGCGCTCGCTGAGCTCCAGGCCCAGCGCCAGGCTGGCGGCCAGCTCCTTCTTGCAGGGCGGCGGGTAGGCGCCCCCGTACAGCAGCGCGTTGCACAGGCGCTCCGCGTCCGTCTTGGTGATGAGCCCGCACGAGGGCGCCGAGAAGGGCAAGATGCCCATGACTTTGAGGATCTCCAGCTGGTCGGCTGTGCAGCGCGAGCAGTAGATGTGAAGCTCGTCGCACACCGAGTTGATCTGCTGCAGCGAGAAGTCGCGCAGCACCGAGTTGAGGATCTGCGGGAGGCACAGGCGCTTCTCGCCGCCCACCACGAAGCACGAGATGGTCTCGCCCTCCAGAACGGTCTCACAGCGCTCAGTGGAGCGATCGGACGGCATGAAGAAGGGCCCGGGCAACACGGGCGGCGGCGGCTGGATGGCGGGCAGGTGCAGCACCGGTGGCGGCTCCGCAGCCGCGGGCACCGGCGCGGGCACTGCGGCCGCGCCCGCCTCCTTGACGCTCTCCTTCTTGTAGGCCTCCTGCGCCCAGCGCGCCGAGAAGGCTGCCGGGCCGCCCAGAGAGCTCATGGAGCTCAGATGGAACTGCTCCAACGTCTTCTGCAGCCCCGGGTGAGGCTGGAAGCCGCCGCGACCGCCAGCCGCCGCCTCCATGGTGCGCTCCGACTCCCCGGGCCGCTCCCGCTCTCGCGCGCCGGGACCCCCGCGGCCCCCGCCGCCGCCCCGCGCGCCCCGGCGGCGGCCCCGGCCCCGGCCCCGACCTCCCCCCGCCGCCGGCTCCCGGCCGATCACGACCGCGGCCTCGGCCTCGCCCGGGGGCGCGAAGGGGAAGGCGGGCGGGGCGAAGGGGTCCCGCCGCTGGAGCCCGCCGCCGCCCGGGCCCGGCGCCACATCCACGCGCCCCACGCCGCGCCCGCCGCCGCCCGGGCCCCCCGCGCGTCCCCCGCGCGCCCCCCGGGCCCTAGGCGCGGGGCATGCCCCGGCGCGCGCCGCCAACGCCAACGCCAACGCTCGCGGGCCCGGGGCTCGCGGGGGGCGCGCGGGCAGGTGCCGGCGCCGCGAGGCGCGAATCGCCGCGGTGGCCGAGGCCAAGGGGCCCGGGAGGAGCGGGGGCGCGGGCGCGGGGCCCGCCGGGCCGTCCTCGCGCGGCGCGCCGCCGCCGCCCCGCTCCTCCCACCGCGCGGCGCCCGCCCGGCTCGTCCCGGCGGCGCTGGCCAGCCGCGTCGCGTCCGCC
Source organism: Desmodus rotundus (assembly GCF_022682495.2). Lineage (NCBI taxonomy): Eukaryota > Metazoa > Chordata > Mammalia > Chiroptera > Phyllostomidae > Desmodus > Desmodus rotundus. Next base: position 693,861 of record NC_071389.1, on the reverse strand, counting down.
GCCGGCCGCCCCGGCCCGGCCCGCGCCCACCCGCCGCCCGCGCCGGCTCCTTGGCCCGCCCGCCCGCCCCCCGCACGCGCGGCTTCCGGGGCGGCCGAGCGCCTGTGAGGCGGCCCTCAGAGCGCGGCGGCGGCGGCGGCGGCGCGGGGCTCGGCGTACATCCTCCCGGCGGCTCGCTCCGGCTCGGACTGAGTGCCCGGCGCTGAGCTCACGCCGCCGCCCCGCCCCGCGCCCCGCCCCGCGCCGCCGCCCCGCCCCGCGCGCCGTCTGGGCCGAGCGTCCGCCTCAGCCGAGCGCAGGCCTGGAATGCGACCGCCCCACGGCCGGCTCTTCCAGGAACGCGCTCTCCCCCCGCCGCGCTCCGGCCGCTCGGCCACGCTCGGCCACGGTCGGCCACGCTCGGCCTCGTCCGCCTGGGATTCGGCTCTGCTCGGACCCACCCGCTCGGAACTCGGCTCCACTCGATCCCCACTCGGCCCCGCTCGGCTCCACTCGGCTTCACCCGTGCGGGAGTCGGCGCTGCTCGGCTCCTCCCGGTCCCGCCCACTTGGGACTCGACCCTGCTCGGCTCGTTTTGGACCCGCCCGCCGGAAGGCCGCTCCGCGGGGGCGGGGGCGGCGGCGGCGCCGGGGGCCTCCTTTCCGGCTGGGGCCGCTTCCTGAGCGGCTGGGAGGGCTCCCGTCCCACCGTCGCCGGCTCCCAGAAACCCACACGCGGCCCCGCCACAACCGCAAACCCGCTAAGAAGCGGGCGGGACCGCACCGCGCGGCCCCAGAGCACGCTCCTCGTAACCCCCTCCAGGACGGGGACGCAACACACCGCGGGGTCCCCACGCACGGTGGCGATGTCGCAGCACAACCTAGGTCCCCGCAACGACGGGGACGCCACGAAACACGACCCGGGTCCCATACACCACAGGGACTCCACGCAGGATGACCCAAGGTCCCACGTAGGACGAGGACGCCACGAAATAACGAGGATTGCTAACGCGTTAGGGTAGAAACACCACGGAGACCCCCTACAGGAGGCAGACACGCCGCCGCAGGCCCAGGACCCCCACCTGGCTCAAGGCCGCACAGACCCATCCCCGAAGTGGTGGACAAGCAGTACCCACCGCGTCCCAACCCTGCACCCGCGTCCCCACCACACACCCCGCAGGGCTTCATCCCTCCCAACCCCCCACCCCCTCCGCGCTGTCCCAGGGCCGACTGCCGGCTGCAGAGGTAGCGCTCTGTGCCGAGAGAGAGAGAGTCGGCCCTGCATCCAGGGCGCTGGGCGCTGTGCCCTGTGCCTGGCCGGGTTGCTGCCAGGGCTAGGCCTAGGCTGGGTCCGTGGAGCCTGGCCCCTGCGTGCCTCCAGTGAAGCGGACTGGCAGGACCCTTATCCTTCAGCTTCCCAGGCCGGAGAGCCACGTGCACCTTTGCAGGGCACTAGGGATGTGGCCAGAGTGAGACCCCAGTGCCTGTCCTTCCTGGCACTGCCTGTGTCCTGGGGAAGACACAGAAGGTGCCTGCTGGGAGACAAGGGACCTGAACTGGGTGGCCCCCAGAGGAGGCAGAGTCTGGCAGAAGCCTGGGGGTGGGACTTGAAATCAGGCGAGCAGTCCTGGCTGTTTTGAACCTGAGTGAGGGCAGAAGGACAGGCCAGCAGAGGGGGACCGCAGCACCTTCTTCTCCACAGGTCGAGGGCACCCTCACCAGCCTGGACACTGGGGGATGTGGGAACACCCGTGGTGCTGGGCAGAGGTAATGGTACCACATCTACTTCAGCCTGGGTGACCTTCAACTTGCCACCTACGGCTCCTGCCTCCCTAGTAGAAGCTGGAACTGACCCCAACCCAGTGCCCCTAGTGTGGTGCCTGCCCAGGGAGCCAACTGGGCCCCTCTGGAGGCCTAGAGGTTCAGGCAGGTTCTTGGAGAGGCAGCTAGGGCCGAGGGGTGACCACACACCCTCAGAGATGAGACACAGGCGAGCACTGGGTTGGGGGTGGGCCAGAGATTCAGTGCCAAGCTCCGTATTTGGAAACCTGACCGCCCCCCACCACGGACGAACATGAGTCCTCTCCCTGCCCTCACCTGTGCCCTGGGGACCATCTGTGCTCGTTGCCACTCCTGGGCCCCAACACGTAGCAGGCCCCCCCACAGGGCTTCTCTGTGCTCGAACATGAGAAGACTAGGAAAGGAGTATTTCAGAACCAAAGAAAAGGGGCTTGCTTGTGTTCAGAAATCATTTTCTTGGTCCACACTTGGATGAAAAATGTTCGTATTTTCCCTGAGAGCGTCAGCTCTTTCCACATGGATTTGAACCCGGTACAAACCAGGGGAGCCCTGTCATTGGAAGAAGGTGGCTGGTGGGCGAGCGAACAGAGGACCAGCCATGAAGGGCTTCTGGCCACGGGAGGAATCCCTCCTGTTCCTTCGGCCACCAGGCACACTCCCCCCGCCTCCCCAGTGGCATGCTGGCTCCCCCACTCCCCTCCCCTCTGCACCTTCTGGCTTTGCAGGGCTCTGGGAAGGGGTCCCGGGAAGAGCCCGGCAAGGGCCAACACGTCCATGCAGCCGCAGAATCCAGAATGAAGCCAGCGTGACTTCCAGAGGGGTGTGGTGGAGAACAGGGGAGGGTGGAGGGACCCTGAGGTGCAAGAAGGGTGGTCAGCTGCTCTCATGAACTTCGGCACCTCGGTGGAAGCTGAGGCCTCCTCCTATAACATGCTGCAGTTTCTGGGAGCAGCCAAGCCCTCGCTGCCCGCCCAGGACCGGGTGTCAGTACTGAGCCAGCCAGGCCCTGCCTGCTTCCCAGCCTGAGCCTTGTGAGGGTGCCGCTCCCTGCCTCCTGGCCTTCCTCCCAGCAGCTCCTCTGGCCAGTGGCCTGCTTCTCCCACTGTCCCAGGACCACGGGCCAGGCACCAGTCAGGCAGATGGAGGGCCCAGGGTGCAGGCACAGCCGCAGTTGTCTTGGGGGCTGAGGCAGGGACCTGGCCCTTGCCCAGCTGATGGCTGTGGGCAGCCGGTCATGTGTGTGTTCACTCACCTGATAAGCACACGGAGCTTACACCCTGCAGGCATGAGCCGGGTTCTGGGACCAGTCAAGCTCTCCCCGAGTGGCTTCCACCTCCTACAGAGACAGGCATAGAACGGAGAAGACTGGGGACGCAGTGAGACCCTGCAGGTCCGGAGGAGGCTCCCTGGGGCTCCCCGGGGCTGTGGTCCTGGAGCCAGCCACGCTCCGGGACCCCAGAGGTGAGGGTGCTGGTGGCGACAGGGGCCCCTTGCCTGGGGAGGAGTTCCAAGGCCCAGCAGGGGAATGGACAGCAAGGCTCAGATCAGCAGGCCCCTCAGAGAGACCCCAACAGACAGAGCTCGCCCTGGGCGGACAGCTCTGACCTCCCGGCTCCCACCTGCCTCCCCTACTTGCTCCGTGGGAAGCAGAAGGAGCACCTGGTTGCAGCTAGGCACAGACTGCCACTGTCAGGACAATGCTCAGGTGTCGTCTTAAGCCCTGGCTGGGGTGGCTCTCAGTGAACTGAGCGCCAGTCCGAGGACCGAAAGGTCGCGGGCTCGATTCCCAGTCAGGGCACAGGCCTGGGCTGAGGGTCAGGTCCCCTGGTGGGGGGCACGTGAGAGGCAACTGATCTATATACCCCTCCCTCCCTCTGTTTCTGCCTCCCTTCCCCTCTCTCTGAAAATAAAATCTCTTTTTTAAAAAAGATATCATCTTCAAACTTTAAATTTGAAAAAAAAAATTCTCAAGAAACACGAGCTCGATAAAAATTTGGAGAAGACTGTTGTCTTCATTTTCGTTGCACCAAAAGTGACTTCAACGCAAAGATGGGAGCAGACAGCTTCCTGGGAGGCAATCCCAGGGCGCACGGCTGGGGGCCGGGGCGGGGGAGGCAGGACACAGGCGTGCCCTGTGCACCCTCGGGCTCCCGGAGCTGGGTCGTGGGGCGCAGTGGGAGCGGGGAGACCGACTGCAGACGGGCCTGAGCAGGCGAGGCAGCGCAGGGCCGGGGAGGACAGTCGGGTCTCTGTTGGCCCAGGCGGAAGCTCACACCGGAAGGGATGTGGGAGCTGTGCAGCGGGGAGTGGGGATTCACCGTGAACATGTGTTAATGTTTGTAAACAAACAAAAGAGCTACAGGTCTGGGTGTGTTTGCCCAGACCCCTGCATCGCCAGTGGCCCTGCCCGGTGCGAGGAGACACCCCAGCAGCAGGAAGCCCCCCCCCCCCGAGAACCCACACCTTGTTCTCTAAATTCCGTCTTCTGCTAAAAGGAACCGGAGCTCTTTAGAGAGATGGCTGGTCCCAGGGCCGGGAAGTCCGGAAGGTCTTAAAGCGTAACAGGGAGGGGTCAGAAGGACACGGAGCCCCGCCCAGGGCCCCCACAGGCCATCAGAGATCACTATGTTGCTCATGGGTTATAGCCAGGGGATAAAATAGGAAACCACGGGCCCGTGCATATCTAAATATTTTTAAAAGATTTTATTTCTTTATTTTTGGAGAGAAGAGAGGGAGGGAGAAGAAGAGGGAGAGAAACAGGGACGTGCGATCGATGCTCACTCATACGCGCCCCCTACTGGGGACCCGGACCACAACCCAGGCGAGTGCCCTGACTGGGAATCGAGCAGCGACCCTCCAGTTCTCAGGCCGGAGCTCAGTCCACGGAGCCCCACCAGCCAGCGCTGTTTTTTAAAATAAATATATTCATACGTCGAAAGCGTGACGGGAAATGGCCCCCTTCCACGGTTTTAAAGTCGCTCCCACGAAGCTCCCGTTGATCGCAGCAGGGAGGGGACCGAGGCCCCAGGGAGACACAGGCACACGTCACCCTCACAGTCCCATCCCACGCGTCGCTTCTGCGACTCTCCAGCCAAAGAGGCACAACCTGCGTCTGACCGAGGTGAAACCTCAGACACCCACACAGAGGGACTTTGTACAGGACAGGCCCAGAACCCTCAAAAGTGTCAGGGTCACACAGGGAATGGCCGAGGAATGTTCTGGACCAATGGAGACCAAACAGACAGGGAGGCTGAGCGCCGCGTGCAGGCTGGGCTGGATCTGGTCACCGCAAAGGGCACTGGCAGGGCAGCCGAAAAGCCTGGAGGTGTGGTCTGACGGGCAGACAGCAGCCACCCCACCTGGGACGCAGGGTGAGGCCCTGCGGGAGGGCATCCCTGTCTGGGGGGCGGCAGGGCCCCGTGTGGGCGTCCCCTGTCCCATGCTGGGCACAGGGGGCACCCCCTGTACCACCCGTGCGAGTTTCCAGGGAGCTGGGCCCCCAGGTGCGTCTGTAAGGGGCCCTGGGGGGAGGCCCGAGGGGACACAGCAGCACACCTGGAGCCTCTGCTGCGACTCCAAGCCCCAGGGCAAGGAGCTGTCCCTTCCTCGTCCCTCACCACGCAGACCAGGGGACACAGGGGTGCTCTTACAACGTCCTGGGAAGAGGCACCAGGAAGGCAGCTCCCCGGCACTGGAGACAGGCAGGCCCGTGAGCTGCAGGTGAGCGGGTGCAGGAGGGGTGGCCGCATGAGCAGGGCTGGCCTGGCCCCTGCCTGGACAGGGTCTCTCTAGGTCGGGGGCCCTTTTTGAAACAGGACTGGTACCAGGCTGTCGCCGAGACAAGACGAGCTCACAAGGGGCTGTTCCGTCTGTGAAAGGGACGAAGGCGGAGCTCAGAAAGCAGCCAGCCAGACCAGGACAGGAGGACCGAGGGTGCTGGTGAGGTACGGGATGTGTCCGGCAAGGTCAAAGGCATCACAAGAGCAGGCAGGGAGAGGGCGGCAGGATGAGCTGCAGGGACAGAGAAGAGCCGGCAGAGGAAGAGCCAAGCCAGGCAAACAACTCCAGGAAAAACAAGGGGCATCTCAGCAGAGCTCACTATTTGGCCCAGCGGGAAACAATATTTACATAGTTGGAATGGTGTAAACAACCAGAAGGCTGAAACGTCTCGCAGGAGAAGGTGGATGGAGAGAGTAGGGTGGGGGTGAGGGTGCTGGGTGACATCCACAGACGGCTCCCCCCGTCCAGAGCTGGTCAAGGGAGGGACGCACACAGCGTCGGAAATGTGGAGACAAACCGGACCAGAAGCAGCTGAGAGAATCACGGGGCCGCTGCCAGGGCGCCCGGCCAGAGTCGGGAGGGGCTGGGGTACACGGCAGACTTGTCACAAGGGTGCTAACCTTCTGGGTTCTCTCTGTGTTTTTAAATCTGTGTGTCTTTCTTTGGTAAGAAGTAAAACAAACCAACCAGGACTCTAAACTAAAAATAAAAAACAAAGGAAAACAAACAGATATTCTCCCCACAAAACGCCGCAGTTCGGGACGTGAGAGAACACCCGCCAAGCGAGCCAGCGACGAAGGAAGGAATTGAAGCCGGATCGCAGAGCGTTGCAGGTGGACGACAATGAAAACGCCCCGATGGAGACGCCGCCCCAGCCGCCGTGGTGCCGAGACTGCAGCCCGCAGTTCCTGCGTCCGGAGACAAGAGACCGGCTTCTGCCGAGTGAGGGAACTGCAGATATTTTTAATTTCTTCTTTGTGCTGACCTGCATTTTCTAGTTTTCCAAAAAAGCTGCTTTCAGTTTTGTTGACCTTCATGGTTGTTTCTTCTGGGCTATTCTGGCCGGGAGGGACCCTCCCTCCCCCATGGAACCTTCTGTGGGGTCAGCCCTGTGGCCCGCAGAAGGTTCACACACCGCACGTGGCTGAGGGGGTGTGTCTGCCTGCCTGGGGTGGTCGGGGGTGTCACACGTGGGTCCCCGACTGCAGCACAGAGCCAAGACCAGCCTGACGGAGTTAGTGGGGGTGACACCCAGGAAGCCAAGCGGAGGGCCAGGTCCCAGGTGCGGGAGCCCCGCTGCTGTCACCCTGGGGAAAAGGGGGGCGACCCCAGCACACCGCCAGAGGCGCTGGTCGGACAGTGGACGAGTGCGGGCTCTGTGCCCCCAGGTCCTCCTGTGTCCCCCTGCCGCTGCCCAGGAGCCACCCTCGTATTCCTGGAGGAGGGAGGAGCAAGAAGCAGGGGTCCCTGTCCCTTGCCATGCAGAGCCGCCCAAGTGCCCCCCACGGCCGTGTGGCACTGCCAGTCTGACCACCGCCCAGCCTCTCAGGGCCCGGCCGGGACATTGGGCTGTCCTGGGAGCCAGATGACTGCTTGACCAGCCTCTGGACCCACAGCCAGGGTGGGAGGGAGCTTGCCAGGCTGACTCTGGAACCCCCTCCCCCAGAGACCCCTGCCCAGCCCCTGCAGGGGCCAGCACAGGGCACCTTGGGGTTGAGGAGCAGCAGCAGGAACGAGGGTGGGGGTGCAGCGGGGGCCCAGAGGCCTCAGCTTGCCTGGGGCTCTGAGCCCAGGGGCTTGCTGGCCTGGCTCTGGGGGCATGTCCTCACCTGGGGGATCACTTCAGCCAGGGCCCGGCCCAGAGGAACGTGGAGAGAGCCTGCACCTGGGCTGCCCACAGGACCCTGTCCCCTGAAGCGTCCTGTGCTGCTCTGGAATGTGCTCCTTGTCCGCCCTGGCCCGCTGGGGCTCCAGCCACACCCTGCCGATCAAAGTGTGGCCGCCCCTGCCTGCACCCTACAGCCCGGGGCCGCCGGGACCCACGGCCGCAGTCCCATCCTAGTGGACAGTGAAGATCGGAGGGCGGGGGGCGGTAGCGGGACAGCCCGGCTGGGCTGAAGCCTGGGTGCCCTGCTGCCCCTCGTTCTGCAGGCACTGCCGAATGCCAGCACAGGGGCCCCTGGGGGCATCAGGGCAGGTCCTTGCCCAAATGAGGTCCCCACCTGCCCCCTGCAAAGACAGCCCCCCGGGGCCTGAACTCAGAGGAGCAGCGGGCTCAGAGGCCGGGCACACGGGCACTCACGCAGCGTGCCTTCGAGGGCAGTGGTGCCGCCCCCCATTCACAGAGGGAGACGCTAAGGCTCAGGGTGGCCTAGACGCCCAGGGCAAGGCGACAGGAGCCCAGGAGAGTCCCAGCCACCACCACAGGGTAGTGGGAGGCGGGGACTCTGAGAACGAACTCCACTTGGTCCATCCTCCAGTTTGATGGAGGGGTCGCCCCTCCCAGCTGCCCAGCCCCTCCAGGGCTGTGCCCTCCCTGCCCCCCAAAGGGTGCCCCGCTCCACAACACCAGGAGCAGCCCAGTCCCCCCCACCTTCCCTTGGGCCGACAGCACCTCTGGCCACCGCCCCTCTGCGCAGGACTCCTGGGAGCAGGGGTTGCCCCACGCTGCCACCCACACTGTCCACAGCCCCGTGCGCCCCAGGTCTGGGTGCTCCTGTCACTCTGCCCTCACCTTCCTTCCCTGTCAGGGGCCCCTTTCCTGGCCCTCGAGTGAGTGGCGAGTGGCCTGAGGCTGTGCTGACCAGAGGAGCAGGTGCCCGGGCAGCCGCCAGGCATCCCCAGAGGGCGGCACTTGGGGAGACAGTTCCCATGAGGCTGCAGGGAACAGCCCTGGGGGCCTGGGCCAGAGAGTGGCCTGGAGCCCCACCGCATCTCCCCTCTCTGGGCCTGAGGTTGCCCCTCTTGAGGTGGAGGCTGGTTTTGGGGGCTGGGCCTGCCTGAGAGGTGGGGGGTCCCACTGCATCCCAGAGGGAAGGAGCATGGCGTGGTGGGTGCGGGGCTGGGCCTCTGGCAGGAAGGGGGAAAGGAGAGGCAACCCTCTGTGCAGGCCCCCGGCAGTCGCTGGGGCGCAGGGGTAGGGCTGGAGGCAGGACTGCAGAGGGCAGCTGGTGCCCCCTTCCAAGGCTCCCGGCTGCTCCCCAGAGAATCTTGGGTGAGTTGGAAGAGGCCTCGCTCTAGGCCTTGCGGGTCTGCCAGTGTCTGGCTGCAGCAGGGAAGGGGGGAAACAGGGCAGGCCTGGCCACGCCCTCGCCCCCTCCCTGCAGGCAGGCCCTGCAGCCCCTGTGGCTGCACAGGCCCTGGGCCCCTCTCCTTGAGGCAGGCCCCCGCCCGCCCTCCTGCCGTCACTCCTGGCAGGCGTGGCGGTGAGCTCACCCGGCTTACATAAGGCATGTGAGCTATCCCCCTCCGCGGGGCTCCGTTTCCCCCTCTCCCTCTCCAAGTGCCAACCCCCACACACCCAGGGGTCTGGGCTGCACTCCCAGGGCCCCCCCAGCCCCCACCCTATGTGTGGGGGAGGCCGCCCCATCCAGGTGCCCATCCCACTGCCCTGAGGGCTGTGGCTCCCTCCTGGCACCCCAGGAAATGGCACCCCAGGGTGGCAGGGGAGGGGGCAGCAGGCAGACCCAGGCCTGCACCAGCCTGGCTCAGGGAGGAAGGCTGGTGTCCCCAGGGCCACATGGGAGCTGCTGCTGACAGTCACTGTTCCGGCCGGGGTGCTTTTCTTGTCTTGATGCCCGGGGGGGCTCCCCTGCTGGCAGCACCCCCCCCCCCCCCGCCCCGCCGTGCTCCCGGCTGCTCTGAGGGCTCAGGGTCCTCCCAGGGTCCTGGGCAGTGACATTTCATCCAGAACTGGAGCCCTTGGGAGGATCAGCAACCAGACCCCACTTTGGCCAGAGCAGAGCCCCCAGGGAAGCGCCACCTTGGGGAGAGGACAGCGCTGCTTCTGGAGGTGGGCACCCAGCCTCACAGCTGCTAGGGATCCCAGGACTGGGCTTGCTCTGTCCATCCTCGTCCTCCCGGGACCTTCTGCCCCATTTCTGTGGCCTGAGACTGAGGGTGGCCCGCGAGGACACGGCGGACACCCAGAGGGCACCACTGAAGGGACAGGCCCACCGTGTGTGTCAGGCCCCTCGAGGGGCTGGTGGGCAGAGGATGGCTACCTCCTCATCTGGAAGGAAGATCCCCAGGGGGTGGCTTTTCTTGGGAGCTGGGGGACAGGGCGGAGTCCCTCAGAGGCTAGGCGGGGGTGTGGATGGCCCCAAGGCTCCGCTTCCTCTTTCTGCGGGAGAAGGCGAGGGGGGCGGTGGAGGGAGCCTCCTGCGCTGACCTCCCCCAGCCGTGCCCAAAGGAAGCCCTCCAGCTCCGGACTTCCAGACGTCCCCAGCTGGGAGCCCGGCACACTAGCCACACCCTGCTTGGGGACAAAGCTCTCAGGCAGCAGGGACAGGGAAACCTCGTGCCGTGGCGGAGCCTGAAACCCCGAGGCCCCTCCCGCGGACCATGGCACTGAGGCCTCGGCCCGCCAGAAACAAGCCCGAGCCTCCCTTTCTTTACAGAGACTCCGTTCTTGGAACTTACACCCTCTTGGGTTTGCTATTTTTACCCACCCTGAGCCTTCCGGTCTCCATGGCGACGTCTCCAAACAGCAGATTCCAGGCAGCAATGACGTCACCTCTCCCTTTCCTGCCGCCCAGGCCTGGAGGCACAGGCCTGCTGCTGCGGCCACCCTAGGCTCCCGCTCACGCCCCCTCCCCACCCTGCCGCCGGTGCGGGGCCTCTGTGCAGCACCCTCCTTCTCGCGCCCCTGAGAGCCGCTGTGCTGCAGCGCCAGGCAGAGGCCCAGGCCCAGGGGCTGCGCCGCTCTCACCGCCCCCCCCCACCCCCCCCTCACCCCCCGACCCCTGCCACTGTGGCTGCCTGGTGGGAGCTCCGCAGGCCTCAGCGGTGGGAGGCCCAGGCAGGAGGCGCCAGGCCTCGGCACTGGCTGCTGGGGCCGCTATCCTGCTGGCCTGGGAAGCCCCTAGGCAGCAGTGCCCAGGCCACCGCCCTCGGCCCGTCGCGGCCCGGGGTGGCTGTGAACAAGGTCTAACTCAAAATCCTAAATTTACTTAAAACCTTTGATTTGCCCATCAGTTCTTGTTAGTGTTTGTGTGTTTAATGTGAGGCCCAAGACAACTCCCCTTCCAGGGTGGCCGGGAGACGCCACGAGGTCGGACACCCCTGCCAGCATCTGCGTCAAAGCGGCGACGGTGGCTCAGAGGCGGCAGCTGCGCCAGCGGGGCCTGTGGCCGGGCTGCCCATGGCGTCTGGCCCCTCGGTAGAGGCTGTTGGCCCGGCAGGCCAGGGCTGCTGCCCTCCTGCTCAGCTGGGCCACATGCAGGCCTGCTGTGGCCACACCCGCCCTGCCTCCGTCCCGACGTGGCTGCTGGACTGGGGGGCCGTAGCCCCTCCTCTGGGCCCAGGTGTCTCGAAGTCGGTCACCAAGCTGTGTCTCAGGCTGGGCCTCACTTTACTGTCCCGGCCCTTGGCCTAAACCAAGGACAGGTCACTCAGGGCTGGAGGGCCACCACCGACCAGGATGTGATGGGAGGGTGGGCTGCCTGCACCCTGGGTCCCCCCTGCCCCGGAGAAGCACTCCACCCCGGGTGCCTGCTCTGCCATGGACTCGGATGTGGGATGAGATGGCTGAGGAGGCTTTGCGGAGCCTCACAGGTGGGCCGGGGAGCTGGGACCCTCCTGGTCACGGTCAGGAGAGCTTGTGGAGGCCTGCCTGTGGGTGCTGGGGTCCCATCCCCGAGGAGGACCTGCCCCTCCCATCACCCCACGGGACTAAGCAAACTGCTGCCCCACCCCCGCCGCCCTGGCCTGGAAACAGACGGGGTCTGGGGTCGAAGGGCGGAGAGCAGGCAGGGCTGTGAGGCTCGGGGAGGGGGGCGCTGGAGCCCCCCCCCCCCCCCCCCCCCCCGGTGCAGGCCAGGCCGAGGGTGGGGGCCACACGCCATCCTGCTGCACCAGGAAGGGCCAAGCGGACGCCGAGCACATCCCTCACTAGCTGCAGTCTCTGCTCCCAGAAGGGGGTTGCAAGGCACGCATTCCTGCCTTTCTGCAGGGTTTCAGGCGCGAAGTCCCAACTCGCCTCGCTCTGACACAGGCAGGCACACCGCAGGCCTGGGCACGAGGCGGCAGGTGGGTGGCCCCTGTCCAGAGCCCCATACAGAGGCGCTCACAGGGAGGTTCGCCAGAGCCTGAGGGCCTTCCCACCGGCCCTTCTCCAGGAGCCTCCCTGTCCCCCAGACACCGCACCGGGAGGGGCCCTGCTCCTGAGTGCAGGTGACTCTAGCAGAGAGATGGCCATGGCTCCTCCCCTTAAACACCTACTTTGACAAGGTTCAGCGGAAAGCAGGAAGAAAGCAGGAGGGGCACACGGGGCCTGGCACGTCACCGTCACCCACAGGCAGCCTCGTCTGCCCGCCCTTCTCCTGGGGTGTCCTCGTGAGGCCGCGGCCGCGGCCCCTGCCCCTTCCTCCAGGTCTGAGCTCAGGTTTCCTGCGTGCCCTGCCTCAGCAGGGCTCTGGCCTGAGGGGCAGCACCAAGAGTGGGAACCCCCGCCAGGTGAATGGAGCGGATCTCACCCAGTCGCCCGAAGGCTGCCCTGCAGCCAGCACTGGCGCACGGAGAGGCCGCCCGTGCTCAGGTGCGTGCAGATCCCGAATGCCAGCTGCAGCGGGGACATGTTAGGAGAACACGCCAGAGGGAGGCGGTGAGGAGCAGATGTCTGAGGGGCTCCTGGTGAGGAGGGGGCAAAAGGTGGGTGTCCCGGGCAGCAGGTCCATGCAGATGAGTAGTGCGAGGAAGGGAGTGGGCAGTGTCGGGAGGCTGCTGTTCACCCCCAGGGGCCTGGGGGGGCCTAGGGGGCACTGCTCTGAGCCCCAGGGACCCCAGTGTCACGGCCACGCCAGCAGGCTGGAGTGGGGCGCCGCCTACAGGGTGGCGAGGTCTCCGAGAGGGGAGGAAAGTGCAGCGAACAGCCCCTGTGCCTCCACTTTCGTGCTGGGGAAACTGAGGCCTAGTGAGGAGTCGATTCGAAACAGATGAGGCTATTTTTCTGAATGTTTTGTTCCAGTCCCACCCCTAGCCTGGCAGAGGGCTAGAGTGACCGCCAGCAGCCCCCAGGGGGCCTCTCCTTGCCTGCCCAGGGACCTGCAGCCCACTGTCCTGCCCACTCTGGCCGAAGTGCAGGGGTTAGGTAAACAGGCGACTTCCAAGGGCAGGGCCAACTGCTGGCAGGGCCAGGCGGCAGAGAGGGCCCGCCTGTCACCCAGCCCCACACCCAGCAGCCCGCAGACGCCGCAGGGAGGGCTCCCTCGGCCCGGGCCTAGCATTGGCCTCCACCTCGCGCCCTCCACAGGCCGTCCACCTCCAGGCCACGCGCTGCCCAGCGGGCTCCCAGCCCTGTGAGCAATATTTAACTTGGAAGGGCCGGGGGACAACTGCAGGGCTGGGTTAACAACAGGTTTGGGTTGCGATCTGCTTGCCAGGAAGGGGGAGGGGGAGGGAAGGGATCAAGGGAGGAAGAGGACAGAGTTGAGAGGAAGGAAGCAGGTGTGTGGGGGGGCAGCAGCCACTCCAGGGGACTGCGGACTGACCCCGACAAGCCAGAGGACCACCTGCCCCCGCGAGTCGGCGCTTTGCGGCCGGAGGGCTGGAGGTCCGAACTGGGTACAAGGCTGCGCGGCTGCAGCCTCGGTGTCCCCTGTGGGCCCCGCCCTGGTCAGAAGAGGACTGGGCTCCAGCTCTGGGGCAGGGACACAGACACGTGCACATACACACACGTGCCACATAAACACACCTGCACACACACAAACACACCAACACATCATCCGCACACACACATGCTGCACGACCCCCCACACACCACATGAACACACAAACACAGACATGCAAACACACGTGAATGCATCTGCACACACATCACACCCCACGCGCAACACATGGACACACCTGTGTGCACGCACGTCACACCCACACCCACACACATGACACTCACACAACTGCGTGCGCACATCACACACACCACATGAACAAACATGCCCACACACACCACAGAGCACACCCGCACACACGTGCACACACCACACACACAGTCGTGAACAGAATGGCCGCCCGCAGCTCAGAGGCTTCAACAGGAGGGCGGAACCGCCTGGAAGCAGCAGCAGAGGCGGGGCCCAGCTTGGGGCGAGGGCAGGGCAGGGCAGGGCTGTCCCCAAACGCAGGTTCGAGCCCCCAGGACTGGCCAGCCCCTACGGCTAGGGGGAGCTCACCAGGTGGTCTGGTATCCGCAGGTCCTGAAAGCTCTGGGCAGTGGGGACGAGGGCGGAGGGGATGCACCCCGGCGCCTGCACCCACCACGTCCTGGGCATGCCGGGTGGTTTGTGGGGCCCCGGGCTGTGGTCCTCAAAGGAGGGGATGGCGACAAGCGTCTGGGGCCCTCTCTGTTCCCACAGCCTTGGGGCCAGCCTGAAGCCCAGGCCGACTGAGGCCCCGGCCCCAGCAGCATCCTGCCTGCGTGCTCGGTGGGCGCCCGGCTCCCCGTGCCGGTGGCCCGACGCTCTCATCCCGAGGGGAAGACAAGCGGCTCGTTTGGGAGCCCTGACCAGCCCAGGGCTGGGCCCAGCAGGGGCAGCGCCCACGGAGGAGGTGCTGGGGCAGCTGATCAGTGCAGCTCCTGACAGGGTCTCCCAAGAGCCGGGCACAGGCTTGCGGCGCAGGCAGGACCAGCACCCAGGCCTTAGGACCCCAGAGAGAGACCAGCTACAGTGGCCGGCTGCAAGTCCGCAGCCCTGTGTGCGGGCCTGGGGCGAGTGTGGCTGGGCCTGGGTACAGTCAGGGTGGGACAGCCCTCTCCCCCAGGGCCTGGGGCAGCCAGTTGGGGGCATTGGGCGCCAGGGCTGGGCAGAGCCGGCCTCACCCTCTGCTCCCAGGCAGAGAAGCTGCCCCAGGAGCTCAGCACGTTCCTCGCTCTCTGACCCCGACCCCCACATGAGGCCATCCCAGTCACTGAGTCAGCGAGGCCCTGGCTCAGGCTCAGGCAGCATCTCTCAGGGAGCTTCTAGTCCCAGCTCGGCGCTCACGGCGCCTGGCTCTCGACAAGGGGCTGGGCTTCAGCCAGCCCACACCTCCCCACAGGGCTGGATGCAGGGCAGCAGGCTGGGGCCCTGGATGTCAGTCTGGTGGGTGAGCCCCTGGCCAGGCCCCAGGGTGGCCCCCTGGGCAGGGTGTGGGGGAAGCCAAGTGGCTCACCACCTCAGGCCCTGGTACAGCCTCAACGTCTGCAACCTGGTTTAGTTCTGAGAAACAGGGACCCTGCCCCTGCCTCCACCTCTGGACCCCTGGCAGGGCCTTGGGGTCACCGGCCAGCCCCAGCTGGGAGTTCAGAGACTGCTCAGGCCTTGGCTTCCTGCCCCGCCCTCCATGAAGGGGTGGACGTCAGTGCCAGGCTGAGTGAGAGGGGAGGGTGCAGGGCCCACCCCCACGCACTGTGGTCCAGGACTGCCCGGTTCAGCTGTGTCGGGCCTGGGAGGTGTGGCCAGCTGTGGGCCTGGCCTGTGGCGTTGGGTGAGGGGAGTCTGGCCAGAGAAGCCCGGGCCACGGAGGAAGGAGGAAGGAGGAAGGAGGAGGTGACGGGGAGAGGTACTCTGGGCTGTCCCAGGGCCCGGTGGCAGGACCCCTGGTGGGCCCTCCCCAGCTCTACCTGGGGGCTCAATGCCATGGAGCAGCGTGGGGAACCTGGGAGGTGGCAGCCGGGGGGCTGTGCTCCGGAGAATGGCCCCCCAAGGCGTGTGTCCCCGAGGTCCAGTCTCCTCAGCCTCCACTGCCCCCTCCCCAGCTCCCCTCTGCTCCCTCACCTCTGGGGTTTCTCCAACTTCTTGTTACTCCTCCTCCATAAGCTGTCTCCTCTGAAGGGCCAGATGGCCTGAAGGTGCCTGAGAGGAGAGGCCAGCTCTGTCCCCGGGCTGCTGACCCAGCCAGGCCCAGCCCCCTCCTGCCTGTGTGGCAATGAGACCTGCAGACGGGGGTGGGGTGCGGGGGGGTTGTCCATGATGGAGGGGCCTTGGGTAGCAGCCTGGGGCTGTTGCCAGATTGGGGAAGCAGCCAAGCACCCACCTTAGAGCCCTGGGCCAGGGGGACGGGAGCAGGTGGGCCTGGTGGCCCATGCGAGGCTCCTGCCTTCTGGATGGCCCTGGGTGCGAGGCCAAGGGGGCCCCGGGCAGAGAGCCGCCTGTTCCCCTGTCCCCCGGACCAGACGAGTCTTACGGAGACCCTCTCCCAGGTCTGGTGTCCCTCACGTGTCCCAGGCTGATGCCCCTGGGTCCTCGGGGGCCCAGGGAGATTCAGAGGCATATCCTAAGTGCTCTCATTAGAAAGGGAAACCCTTTTTTTTTTCAATCCTCGCCTGAGGATACATTGAACGATTTTAGAGAGAGAGGAAGGCCGGGGGGGAAAGAGAGAAACCGGGTAATGCAGCCCGTGACCTGACCAGCATTGGAACCTGGGGCCTTGCAGTTTCCAGGACAAGGCTCCCGCCAGCCGAGCCACACCGGCCGTGGCAGGAGAGAGGTTTTTTTTTATTTTTATTGTCTCCCTGAGAAGGTACAACACCTAAAACCTCCAGCAGGGGTGTCCGGCCTCTCGGTGTCTCTGGGCCGCACTGGGGGAAGAGGAACTGTCTTGGGCCGCCCGTTAGACACCATGCCACACGGTGGTCACGGAGTGGTCTGAGGGTGCTCAGTGGTCTACGATTCCGTGCTAGGCATGCGGCCCATGGATTGGACGCCCTGCTGTGTGGCCAGGACACACACCTTAGACAGCAATGGATGTCAGTTATTTCCCCTTGAAACCGGACAGAAATCATGCAGAGCAGAGTCAGCTTCTCTCCTGGGGCTGAGACACGGGAGGGACCTCCCCAGCCAGCAGACATGTGGGTGTGAGGCCCAAGAGCGTGGCCCCTGGGACAGGGTGGGAGGCAGGGGCCCCTCTCCTGCTGGTCCTCTCTCCCCTGCCCCCACAGGCCTTCCCTCCGCACCACCAAGGAGGTCAAAAAAACCTCAGCTGACCCCTGACCTTGGGCTCTGTGTCAGGCTGGGCACTGGGCGGGGCTGTGGCCACTGTGCCCTCCTGGGGAAAGGGGAGGAGGGCAGGGGAGGGCAAGGACGGGGCATGGGAGGGGAGAAGGGGAGGAGGCCCCCAGGGCAGGAGACAGAGCTTTCCCCATCAGACCCCCCTGACCTAGAATTGTGAGTGATCCCAGGGGCTCAAGGTGGGGGGTTGCCTAGAAGGTGCAGGGACAGGGGCATCTCAGGAAGTGGAGGCCCTGCCGCCAGAGTGGTGGATGGGGCAAAGCTGCTCCCCTGGGGCTGAGACATGGGAGGCCATCCCCAGCCAGCAGACACGTGGGTGTGAGGCTGAGCTCGCCCTCCGCCCTCCGGGGGGCCACTTGCAGCTGCACCACCCTGCTGGGGAGGTGCTTGGCCAGACACAGGGGCCAGAGACACGGGTTCGGGAATCCTAGGTACCCCTACGCTGGCTGCGCAGGGTCCCCAAGCTGCACTCGGGGCGCCGGCTCCGAGAAGCCCCAGGGCCCCCGTGGGGGTCCCGTGGCTGTGCACGGGAGGCCGCTGACTGGGCAGGGCCTGAACTCACGGTGCCCTCAGGGCCACGCCTCCTCCTGGAGGTGGGGGCTCTGTCCTGCCTCTTCCAGTGTCTGGCAGCCCCAGGCGCCCCTTGGCCTGTGGCCTCGTCACCCCAATCTCCATCCGTGTCCAGCGCCCTCTTCAGATGAGGCCCCCCGTCCCAGCGCGGCCTTAGCTTACCGTGGCTCCACTGCGCAGCCCCCACTTCCACATGAAGTCGCTTTCACAGGTCCCCAGGGGACGTGGACTTGAAGAGACTTACATCCCTTCAGGACACCGCCTGAGGTGGTCTCCCTCTCACTCAGGATTGGTTGACTGACCCCCTGGGCCGGCCCCCTCCCACCCCAAGGCTGGGAGCCGCTGTGGGGGGCAGAGTGCAGGCTTGGCCTCCTGGAAAGTCAGACAGCCCCCCAGCCCTACAATCCCACTTGTGGGCAGGAAAACCCGGGAGGGCAATGAGTGGAGGGAGAGGCTGGAGAGGCTTCTTGGCTTGGGGGTGTGTGTGTGTGGGGGTGCCAGAGCAGAGCCCCAGGGTCATCAGGAGCCTCCACTTTGGGGGAGGAGACCAGCAAGGGCAGCATCCTGAGCTGGGGACATGGGGACAGAAGAAGGACCCGGTGGCTGAGGGAGGGAGGGCCGCACAGAGGAGATAGTGGGGGTGGGAGGGGCTTGGAGATGAGGTGCTGTCTCTCCCTCCAGCCCCTTGCCAGCTGCCCCTGGACTTTCGGACTCCTGGGGCTGGGGCTGGAGGCTGTGCCGGTCCTTGGCTTTAGCCTGCTGACCCCTGGCAGTCCTGGCCATCGAGGCCCTCCCATCTGCAGGGTGAGAAGGTGCCCCCATCCCTGCACGTCGCTCCGCTGCCCTCCGATCCTCCAGTGTTTCCCAGCGACTGACTCAACCCAGCCGGTCTGCTTGGTGCGCTCACGACGACAAGTGCCGCCGCAGGGCTCTGGACGGGCTGGCTGGCTGGGCACACGCGGGCAGGCATCAGACGGCTGGGCTCCAGGAAGGAGGTGGCCCAGCTGCAGCGCCATCCCTGCTCTGCAGTTGCGTGGGCAGGGTACCCTGCGTGGGGGCCGTGCCGCCCGCCACCTCTGAGCTGACAGCACGCGCCTGCTGGGGTTTCCCTTGGAAACTGGAAGGGGCTGGTCCTGCTGCCTGATGGCAGAACCGACCCCCCAAAATCAAAGAAGGGCGTGGGGAAGCGAAGTGGGGCCTAGATCACCCCCGCCAGCTCCAAGTGGGCCCTGCTGCGTGAGAGGCAAAGCTGTGTCCCTCACCTGCCACAGGAGCCAGGAGCCACTCATACCCTGGCCCTGAGGACGCCAGGGGCCCAGATACCAGTCCCTTCACAGGGGAAGGTGCTGGGGAGGGGAGGGGCCCTGACCGACTGGCTGCTCACATCACCTCAGCTCTGGGCCGGGTGTTGGGGGTGGCGGGGTGGGGCCAGAAGCTGGCTCATCACCGACCACCCCCTGGATGGTGGACGGGGCCAGAGTGCACAGTGAGGGCCCAGCGCTGGGAGGGCGGCTCTGGGTCTGCAGGGTGGGGCCCGACGCCCCTGACCCCACAAACACTCTGCTGGGGGGGGGGGGCTCCTGCAAAACGCTGAAGTATTCTGGGTAAACATGGATTGTGTCTTGTAAAAACTTGCTTCCGCAGTGCCAATCCCAGTCCCATTCAGAAGTTATTTTCCAGGGAAGTTCTGCTGCCTGTCACTGCAGCGTTTTAATCAAGTTGAGTGTCTACAGGCCCTGCAGCCCCACCAGGGCCCCGCATCTCACTGACGACAGTCGGAGGAGGCGGGGCTGCAGGGCCCACCTCCAGAAGGTCCCTGGGAGGCCTGGGGCAGGGTGGCAGCTGTCGGAAAGCATTGGCGGGGATGGGGGGCTTCCTGACGCGCGCTGGCACCTGCTGCGCCTGGCTCGGGGTGGCCCCAGCTCTGCTCTGCAAGGGAGAGTCCTAGGCGGCAGGTCCCCAGGCTGGGGGCGGGGGGGGGGGGTGGTGGTGAATCCTCAGCAGCCGGATGAAACCAGAGAGGAGAAGCCCCTGGATGACATACAGGTTGCTCTGGCCTGCCCTCCCCAGAGGGCCAGGCCCCCGGGGCTGCTGTTCCACCAGCTGGTACAGGCCTGGCCTGGGGTCAGGGTCCCTTCCCCTGGTAGCCAAGGAAAATGAGGCCTGTTGGGATGGCCAAGGCCAAAGGAGATTGGGTGTCCCCCTCCTGTGCCAAAGGCTTCAGCCAGGCCCATCCCGGGGCACCTGCCCTCCCACCGGGCCGGCCTCCTGGGTCCATCTGGGGCCTCTCACCCTTTTGGGCGTCTGTAGAGGAAGGACCGCGGAGGGTGGGAGTGGCCCGGAGAGGCTGCGACACTGAGCCCCCGCAGTGTCTGTGCCCAGCCCTGCTCAGGAGCAGCAGCTCCTCACCCAGCTGTCCCCGCAGCTCCCCAGCATGGCCCGAGAGCTGGGCATGCACTGGCCATCTGAGGCCTGGTAGAGCCTCACTCGGCTTTGGGCCGGCCTGGCGCCACTCCTCCTGGAAGTCCCCACGGTTGGCTTGCAGAAGTGCGGTGACACTTCCAGGAAAGGCTCTGAAGCTGGGGCCAGCCAGGACCTGGTCAGGGAACCCCAGACACAGCTGTTTGGGAGTCCTCTGTCAGCCGGCACCTGCCGGGCGCCAGAGCTGGGAGCCCCCACACCTGGGAGCTGGTCAAGCACCGGCTGCCTCATCCGGGGCCTGAGAGCTCCTGCCGCGGCAGCACCTCTGGTTCACGCGCGGCAGGGGTGGGGTGAGGGGCCTGTGCCATTTCCCTGGGGTCTGCAGCACTAGGTCGTCCCTGGCACAGGCAGGCGGGTGAGCCCCCTGCCCCCCCCCAAGTCTGAACAGGCAGCCGGCTGGAGGCCGGCCTGCGTCCTAGGAGGATGACCGCTAGCTTGAAGGGCCTGCACTCAGGGCTCGGGGCCCTGGGCTGGGGGTGCCCAAAGTTGGGGCTTGGAGGAGGCGGGACCCTGAGGTGGAGAGCGGGTAAGGTCAGATGGGGTTGAGGAGGCTGAGCAGCCCAGGGGAAGGCCCTGAAGAAGCCAGGTCCAGAGCAGAGCCCAAAGCTGGGGACAGCAGAAACGGCACGTCCCAGCGCCCCCAGTGACATCTGTTTGTGTCCACCGAGAGTGGCCACCTGCCACCAGCCCCCTGCACATCCTGGCCCCGTGGATCCACCTCAGGGCCCGTCCAGGGCCCGCCGGGTCGGGGCACTCCGGGCCCGGAGCCGCAGAGGGTGTCTGGGCCTCTGCTGCCACCCAGTGGCCGCTGGGAGTCTCCCAGGCTGGAATCCGGGAGACCCTCGTAGGACCTGCATCCCGGGCGCCGCCCGGCCCCGGGACCTAGGTTGGCCACCTGGTCTTTGTTGCCTCCCTTCTCCTTTCCGTCTTTAAGGAAACCAAGTTCCGTCCTGTTGTAGGGACACGGTGACGGTCCTGGGAAAGACCGTCGGAGTCTGCCGAGTGGGGTCGAGGCTTGAGTTGTACCAGCCGGACGGTTGGGGGTGGCGGGGCCGGCGCCGATGGGCTCTAACTGGGGTGACCGGGTGGGAGACCTTCCTCCGAGGCCTCTGCAGACCCCGGGCCTGCGGTGACCGCGGGGCGCGGGGCGCGGGGCCCCCCACCCTCTCCGCTGGAAAATGGCTCCTCTGTGGTGGAGGAAGGAATGTTGGCCTCAGTCTCCCCAGAGGTTGGAGTCAGGACACCCTCTGCTCTGATGGCGTCACAACGGTCGGAGGCCTCTTCGAGGCCTGAGGAGCGGCCTTGAGGACCCCGGGGACGCGATCCTGCGCGCAAGGGGGTAAGGTCAGATTGGGTTGGGGTGGGGGTTGGGGTCCTTGCGCCCGTCCGTGGGATCGGGGCGGGGCCAGCGTTTGGACGGGGAGGGACCAGTGTCCGTCGGGGGCGGAGCCAGTGTCGGGGGCGGGGTCGCGGCAACAGGCTGCTCACTTCCGCCGGACGCGCGGGCTCCAGGACGATGGAGGCGGCGCGGAGTTCTCGGCTTCGGCTGAGTCGCCGGCAGCCACCTTCCAGGGGCGGGTGAGGCTGGGGTCTGGAGGGTGGGGGGGATGGGGGGTGTCCCGGTGTCCTCCGCCACGTGCTTCCCACTAGGTCCCTCCAGGCTGCGTTCTTCGCACGCCCCCTCCGGTCTTGCCCTCCTCGGCCTGTGTCCCCCATTCCCAGCGCCGCTGCTGCCCCACGGGTCTTTCCCCGGCTGATATATACCCTCGCTGCTCCAGGCCTCCGAGCCCCCGCCCGGGGTCCCTCCGGGACGCCGACGACGAGCGCGCGCGGTTGTGGGCCGGCCTGCTGCGCGCAGTGCGCGCGGACTTGAACAAGGACGGGGTGCCGCCGCCGCTGCCCGCTTTCTCAGGCCAGGTGGGTGGCCAGGCGCGCGCCGGAGCGGCTGGGGGGCGTGGGGGCCTCCGGGCCGGGGCGCCACTGACGGCGCCCGACCGCCCTGTTTCGCAGGAGCCCAGCCGCGTTCCCGAGCCTGCCGCGTCTCCTGAGGTCTTCACCGTGGGATCCGAAACTTTTTCCTGGATGCCCTTCCCGCCTGCCCCGAGGGGAGGGCGGGGCCCAGGCCGCTCTTATCGGGTGCTCCGCGGGGCCGGCGGGTGCCCAGGGTCCCCCGCCCTGTCCCTGCAAGCAGGCGCCGCGCCCGAGCCCCGCGGGGTCCTCAGCTCCGGGGAGCAGCCAGGGGAGCAGCCAGCGATGGACACAGCTCAGACCCTGCGAAGCTGCCCCATGTGCCAGGTCGACTTCGCTCCCGGGTGAGTGCCCCTGCCCTGGGCCGCTCCCTTCTGTTGCCGCTCGGAGACCCTGGCCAGTTTCGGAAGGCTGAGAGGTGCCTGAGTTTGCCTTTGGCCTTTCAAAGTAACTGCATGCGTCCAAAGTTGGCAGAGGCGGTGACTACAGAGGTTAGCTGGAGGAGACGTGTCTGTGGGTTTGGGGGTCCACCTGCTGGCTGGTCCACCGGCCCAGGGCCGTGTCAGGTTGCTTTCTGGCTAAGGCCCACAGACTCTGCAGCAGGAGGTCGGGGAGCCTCCTCCCACCCTTGCCCAGTTGCCCTGCCCCAGGGCCTGGTGGGCTGAGGCCTCCTCCAGGGCAGGGCCAAGCTGTGGGGTCACTGGGAGGCCCCCAGAGCTTAGCTCCACCAGCACCTTCCCAGGGTGGGCTAGAGGTTTTATAATTGAAGGCTTTTGTGCCTACAGGTGTTTTTTCTATTTTTAAAAGCTCAGTATATATCTTCATCCCTTATTTTAAGTCGGGGGATGGAATCCAACCGTACTAAGAAGTTAAACCACTCAGCTTGTGGGCAGGGGACACAGCTGTGGGGCTCATGGGGCCAGCAAGGTGGGGAGGACCTTGGTTCGGGCACAGCGAATGGGCAGCAGGATTTGGAACCGGGCCTGCTCCAGATCTGCTGTGGCCAGGACTTCCCGGAAGCAAACACACCCCTGGCGGGTGCAGGGCGTGGGCTCCAGAATTAGCAGCTGATGACAAAATACCCTTCAAGCCAGCAACCCAAACGCTCAGAACGAACCCCGCGCCCTCAGACACGAGGTGTCGTTGGGAGACGGAACCCAGCAGAGTCAGAATCGAGGCTCCTCCTGTGTGAGGAGCGCCCCCAAGGGTCCAAGGGTGCCCCCAGCACCCCTGCCCTGCCCCCCGGACTGGTGTGGGCGAGGTGGTGGCTGCCCTCGGGTGGGGCTGCCTGCTGGTGAAGCCCCTGCTGGTCCGGCTTGGCAGGAGGGGCCCTGGGAGTAGCTGGTGGGGCGGGAATTTTCAGGGCGCTTCCAGACCAGGCCTCTCATCTAGATGGGTTTTGGGGTCCTTGTCAGCCACACCCAGGGCTGATTCCCGGGCCCAGTGAAGGGAGGGGAGTGAAGTTGTCAGGGCTCATACCAGTCAGCAGAGGCCCCAGGAGGCCTGAAGGCCCAGACTGGGGGAGGGGCAGGTCCCTGGCCCCCAGGCCTTTGTCTTTGTGTCTTTACAGAAAGGCTCCTGAAGGCAAGGACAGGGAGGAAAGTTCCGGTTTGAGCTTTAAAGCAGTTCAGTGAGTTTGGCAGAGTGCCAGCATTTCCCTGTTGTGGGTGTCCGCACGTCAGGTCCCCGTCTCCTCGTATCTGGGTCTCCGCCTGTTTGCAATGCTGCTAGCTCCTTCTTCCATCTAATTGTAAAGGACAGAGCAAGCTTGGGCCAGAACACATCCCAAGGCCACAGCCACCCCTGGGGAGATGACAGGAACCCCGTGGTGGAAACAAGGCCCCTCCCTGCCACACATGGATGCCCTCAGGCAAGGAGACAGGCCAGCGGCAGGAGAGTGCGGGTGGCACTTGGACACAGGCTCGGGCTGTCGGGCTGGTCCAGGACAAGTCCCGGGAGTGCCTCTGGGAGCTGCGGCCTCCCCTCGGGCGAGAGAGGGACGAGGCGCAGTGGGGCCGGCTTGTCCAGTTTCCTCCAAGCCGCAGCATTCCTGGTCATTCAGAAAGCCTTTCTTCTGCGATGTGACAGACTCAAACCACGTGTGAGGTGCTGTCCCCGTAGGGCCCCCCCCACCCCGCTGCTGAATTCAGGTATTTCGTGGGTTTTCTGATGCCCGTGTCACACGGGGTCGGCAGGTCGGCTCCCCAGGCCAGTTGACGGAAAAGCCTGAGTTGTGGGTCCCCCAACGTGTGGGACTGGAGCTGTTCGAGGCCCCTTGGGCTGCGGGGTGCCCCTGTTCTCGCTCAGGAGCCGCTGGGCGTGTTGTCTGAGCCCCCCCCCCCCCCCCCCGAGCTGTGCTGGCTGTTCATGCCCAGCCCTGGGCATTGCAGCAACGGCGAGGCAGGGGTGTCGTGGCTGGAGATGGACTGGCCGAGACCACGTTCTGTCCCTGGTGATGGCGGTCTGAGGGAGACACCTGAGGGATGCCGCTTGGAGACAGGGTGACCTTGGTCCAGGCCTGAGACTCTCTGGCCACCTTGGAGGCAGCACATGGCGGGGGCTGGTTCTGAGGAAAGGCCAAGTGGCTCCCGGGACTTCAGGACCCACAGGCTGGGGTCTGCAGATACTGAGAAGACCACTAGACGTGGTGTGGCCCCAGTGACCAGCAGGGCACTGGCTGCAGGGCCAGTGCCGTCCCTCCTGGTGGTGCATGGCCCATGCGGCGCAGTGTGGGGAGGTCACTGCAGGTTTGGTGCTGCGACTTGGTGGCTCCCGGGACAGGTCTCTTCATTCTGGCCAGTGAACTAGGCCGGCTGGTCAACATGGCCCTGGATGTGCATCGGCTGGGGGGCCCCTGTTGGCAAGGAAAGGCCGGCTGGGCTGACCAGCAAACCAAGTCCTTGGCCATGGCCATGGGCATCCCTGGAGCCTCGCCAGCCCCAGGACGGGCCCCCGGTGGCCTCTGCGCCCTGCTGCAGGAAGGGCCCCGGTGGCCTGTGGGGAAAGTTGCCAGCAGACCAGCTCTTGGGCTTGGCTTTGAGCAGTTCCGAGAGCTGTGACACGGCCAAGCTGAGTGGGCGCCAGGCCCTGGGGCCCTTCCATGTGGCGACGCTTCCCTCCCCGTGATTGACCCCCTCTCCTCTTCCTCACAGGCTGGCCCAGCTGGACATCGACAACCACCTCACGCAGTGCCTGGCAGGCAGTGTGGAGGACGTGGCGTGGTGAGCCGCCCACAGCAACCCCGCCAGGACCGCTGCCCCTCACCCGGCACGCGAGGGAACTGAAGCTGTCACTGGCCTGTGTGAGCCGCGGCTCAGCAGGGACCCGCTGCCGTCAGAAGAGCGACGGGCCCCTCAGCAGACGCGCTCGGGCCGCTGTGCAGGCGGCTTCACCAGCTGAACTGGGCCTCGGTGCCCCGGTGCCTGTGTTCAGGGGACAGGCTGACTCCACACAGCACACAGTGCATTTCAGTCCCCCCGTGCACTGTCACCACGAGAGGGGGAGACTGGCAAGTGAGTCAGGGTAGCTTCCCCTCAACCACAATTTAAGGGTGGACTTGGGCCCAGCAGCCTCAGCTCTGTCCAGGCTTCCCCTGTGGGGCAGGGAGTCGGGCTGGCTTCCCTGGTCTGCCAGGTTCCAGGAGAGCCGGGCGCTGCCAGTTCAGGCCTGACACCCTTGTCTCCGCCACATGCGCTGCGGCTGGGGGCCCGATGTGAAACCGTAGATGAACCTGCAGGCGTCCCCGAGGTCCTCTCACAATCAGTCCCTGTCAGCCACGGCAACACGTGCAGGGAACTTAAACCCACGTCCCTGAAGGGATGACGCCAACCTGAGAAGGCCGTGCGGCTGGCACGGGGAGAGTCTGGAAAAGGCGATGTCATGGAGGTGGCGGAAGGGTCTGCAGGGGACACGGGGAGGGGACAGGTGGAGCAGATGCTGAGGCAGTGAGGCTGCTCTGCGTCACGGGTCACGGTGGACACGTGTCATCAGACACCTCGTCCAGGCCCACAGGATGGGTGCTGCCAAGGTGCAAGCGGGGACCCTGGCTGACAGTGGCATGCCCGCTGTGCCATGTGCTCCCTCTGTGGGGACGTGGGAAGTGGGGGCAGCTGTGCCCTGTGGGGAGCAGACAGGAAATCCCTGTATCTGCCCCTCAATTTTGCTGTGAACCCAGAGCTGCTCAATAAAATCTGTTTTTAAAAAATGGCTTCAAAACCTGCTTCCTGGAAACACCCACTTTTAAAGAAAATAACACTGAGTGTGTTCATGGGGGTCTCTAACTGGTATGCTGGCACAGAGCAGCCCAGCCATGGCCTGTGGGAGCATTGTCTGCAGGGGGGTCGGGGCCACGGCTCTGCCACTGGAACCAAACCACGCGATAGGGCGACCAGCTGCCGGCAAACACCAGGACTCCCGATCGCAGACCAAGGCCCACATGGCCTCTGCCGCCTTCCCAGGACAGGCGGGTGCATGCAGACCTCCCGTCAACCTTCGGTCACTGTGAGCACAGTGTCACGCACACCCGCCGTGCGCGAGCGGCCAGACTGGCAACACCTGGTGCTGAAGCCGGGTCTCAGCCGGGGCGTACCTGGGCCTGAGGAACAGGACCAAAGACGCTGCCCCTGTGGCCCACGGGGCCGATGACCCACCAGGGCCAAGGGTGGGCTGGGCGGCTCCCGTCACACAGGCTTCTCCCTCCCTGGGCGACACCAGCGCGTCCTGGCTCTGCTCGGCAGTCACGGGTGACGGCACAGGCCAAGGACCGGGCTCCGCTGCTGGACATCCCACGGCGGTGGCAGCCTGCGGGACCCCAGGTGGCTCTCAGACCCCGTGCTCCCAGTCTGGGTCTTCAGGGGCAGGTCTTCCCGGTGGCACTTGGGTCGGTTGGCAGAAACCTCCATGGTCCGTAAAAGCTGCTCTGCAACCTGGGATGGGGGGCGGGGGGGCCCTCAGGGACGGGATCAGAGAGCCCGGCGCTCCTGTCCCAGCACCTGGGGCCCTGATGAGCCTGAGCTGGGCGTGGGGTGCGCTGAGGCCACCAGAGCCGGATGCCCTGCAGCAGCAGCTCCTCTGTTTCTGCCGTTCTCACTGTGGCCTCCTGCCTCAAACACCAGCCACAGGGCAGGGAGCGGCCCCGCCCGCCACAGAGGCGTGGGGGCCGTGGGGGTGCGGGCCGGGGCTGCATGGCGGACGGTCGTGGCCTCGGTGTCTGAGGAGCCCCCACTCTGCCCCAGCTAACTCCTCAGGCACTTGAAAACTGAGGTGACTTACCTCTTTGCAGAAGTCCTTTGTTTCAGCTCTTCGGGCTGTCCCTTTACCGAGGGGGTGACCCGGTGGCACGTTGCCTGTTGCTCAGGTGTCACCAGTGAGCTGTGTCAGGGTGGCGGCGCAGGGCAGGGCTGCGACCCTCGACCGACAGACACGCCCCCCAGACCAGCTGGGGACACAGGACGTGGTGCAGGCGCTTTCGTGTTTTCAGGGACATTGTGAGCAGACGTGGTTTCCGACGTTCTTTCTTTTCTTTGCTGGTCCACCGGTGCTTCGGTGAGCCACGTGTCAGACTCTCCGTGTCCCCCCCACCCCGCCGTGCGCTGGCGGAGACAAGGCGCAGCAGGGGAGGGGCGGACTCCCCGGCTGCTTCCACGCCCAGCATGAAAACCCACGTTAAGTGTCACCAATAGGCACTTACTAGGACTTAGGAAATGTGCCACGTTTGTAAAAACTCCTTGTCACAGGCACTCAGACCCCCGTCCCCAGCCCACCCACCACACTCCACACTGCTCCGCCGCAATGCCGGCAGGCGCCCGGGGGAAAAAGGCAGCAAGGGCGCGTCTACACCGTCGGTACCGCCGCGATGCCGGCAGGCGCCCGGGGGAAAAAGGCAGCAAGGGCGCGTCTACACCATCGGCTTTATTCCCAGGACATTACAGGTAAGTCTCCCGGTGGCGCGGGTCAGTTCCGTTTCTGTGGAGAGTGTGCACCTTCGGAATCGCGGGACCGCGTCTCCCTCGGACGCGGTCACCACGGGGCCTCCGCGACGCAGGCACAAGGAGCAAAGTCCTCCGGCACGAAGCTGCCGTGCGGGCTGCTGGGAGACTGTTCTGCCCCGAGAGGCGCCCTGGCTGCCCGGCGCGGTCTCGGCACAGTGCCCTCCCGGGCATGCGCTCCGTGGGAAGGAGAGTGGGCAGGGCACAGGCCGCCTCACACAGCCTCTTCGGTGGACAGCAGCAGCGGGTTGATGTACTCGAACCCTGCGAACTCGGACTGGTCGATCCTCTTCAGGGCGTCCCTGCAGGCCCAGGCAGGGGATGCGGCTCCAGGGTTGCCCTCCGGGTCTCCCACCACACCCAGCTCCCTTCAGGTCAGGCTTCCCGTGCTGTCCTCCCGCCCCCGCCCCTGCCCGGAGCTCACTCGTCGTCAGGGGTCAGCTGCACGGGCTCACTGGTGAACTGTGTGTCGAAGTTGTCCAGGCCATAGTCGTCCGTGATCTGCGGCTGGAAGGGCGGCAACGCCTGCTTCTTCTCCAGCTGGGGGCACGTGAGAAGTCCCGTCAGTGTCAAGCGCCCTTCAGCAGGCTCACTGACCACGGACAGAGGGTGCCCAACACCGGAGGGCCCTGAGCGCGGCCAAGAAGGCACCAGGCCCACAGACACCCGCCCCTGGGGCCTCAAGTCCCAGCCCAAGACAGAGGCAGCCTGGCTGATACCAAGACGACCCCAGCTGGCATCCCCGTGTGTACGTGGGGGCCCTGAATGGCAGGAACGCCCAGGAACTGGTGGGGACTGGTCAAGAGGGAACACAGGCTCTGCTGAGGAGGCCGGGGAAGGAGACAAGGACGGCATGGGAACAGATCGGTCCTTCCCACGTGAGGCCCCAGGGCTTTAGGGGCATGGCCAGCGTGGCAGCCGGGTCACCAGTGGTGGGGATGCCGGCTGGGCCCGGCGACACCAGGCTCGCAGTGCATCCTGGGTCAAAGGAGTCCGGAATGTCCCCCACACCTGCCACACTCTGAAAACTCCACCAACAGTGAACGTGATGAGAACTAACCGTTGACTGAAGTTATAAAACTGCAAAAAATAAAAATAAAAAACAAAAAAACCCCAACAACAGAGAAAAACGCAGCAGACAGGCACAACAGTGCCCTCAGTCCTGACCAGGGTGGGCTGGGCATTGTCCTGCGAACCGAAAGGTCGTAGGTTCGATTCCCGGTCAGGGCACATGCCTGGGTTTTGGGCCAGGTCCCCGGTGAGGGGTGCACGAGAGACAGCCACAAATTGATGCTTCTCTCCCTCTCTGTCCCTCTTCCTTCCCCTTTCTGTAAAAACAAATAAAATCTTGAAAAAAACAAAGAAGGTGCCAGAAGGGCAGGAGGAGTCCACTGTGTGCCCGGGGCTCCATGCTGGCCTGTGGCAAGTGGGTCTGCTGTGCCAGGCACCCTGAGGGACTGTCAAGGCCCAGGAGGTCACAGCGCGACCGCGGCACACCTGCGCCCCCGCCCCCCGCCCTGCCGAAGACGACGGAAGGAGCTGCACACAACAGGAAGCTTCTTCCTAGCACCCCCAGAGCGCTGAGGGGTGGTCAGAACGCAGTGGATGCAGAGCCGGGGAGCTGGCAGCCAGGACAAGTGAGACCCTTAACCCGCTGGGGACAGGTCTACAGGGCGGCAGTGGGAACCCGGGGACAGGGACCGGCAGGCCCGCCCTGGCCCCAGCGGCAGTGGGGCGGCTCTGGACTGAAAGCCCAGGTCTGTGGACAAGACTGGGCGACTGTGGGCCTCAGGTGGTTTAGACACCAAGTTTCAGGTGCAACGTCCAGGGGCTGATGGAAGGACACCAGGCCTGTGAGGAGCTGCCTGTCGGGTCCACCCCGTTCTCTGAACTCGCTAGGAGAATGCAGCGCATCCCGGTGGAGGGCTAGACGCTGCACGGATGCCTACTGCTTGGGGCAGGGAGCCCCCCAGAAGCCCTGTCACCAGACCAGACCCCTGCAGCTCAGCGCAGACACGCAGGCAGGGCCACGGGGCTGTGCGGCCGAGTTACTGAGATGCTCAGATTGGGGAGCACGTCAGGGAACCCGGGAAACCACCACGGTTCCACACTGCTGGCTACGTGGTGCTGCCCGCACTTGGGGGCCAAGGGGCCCGGTGTAGAGGAGGTGCCTGGCACGGCCGATGGGGGGCGTGAGGCCCGGCCTGAGGAGAGGATGCTCCAGGCCGTCCAGCACCCGGAACGCCCATGGGTACCTGTGAGGGCAGAGGGACCTGGGTCCCCACTTGGTCAGAATGCTTTGCCCTCCGTTTCCACGTCCTTCAGAAGAAACACCCCCTTCACGTCCCCCTGCACTGCACTCTGGCCCAGGCCCCTCTTTACCACATGTGCCCCAGGCCGCTGGCGGGTCCACACCTGTGGATGGCGGCCACCACTGTGGCCAGGCCGTGCAGCTCGGACACCAGCGCCATTCACGCCCAGGCTACTGGCCTGTACCCTGCACCCACAGAAAGTATTCAGACAGGGGTGAGGGGCTCCTCCCGCACCCAAAGACAGGCTGTCAGCAAGGATGCGATGGCCGGACGTGACCAGATGCCACCTTCAGAGGACACGGCCCTGAGGCCCACCAGGATTCCCCTGAGGCCCACGATCTGGTCAGAGCCCATGGCAGCACTGGGGCTGCACTTGGCTGAGCCCTAGACCCACAGGGTCCAAGGTCACAGGCCAGTGTGGGCGCCGGGCTGCACACACGGGATGAGGGACCAGCCGCAGCCCAGTCTCCCCGCCTCCTGCCGCAGGACAGCACAACTGGGAAAACTTGCGGTCAGCTTCCCGGAGCACGCCCGTCCCCCAACCGGGGAGGGGCCTCAGGTTCCACTGTGAAACCACCCGGCTTGGCCTGGCGGCCCCCCAGGGCAAATACAATGCCTGTGCCCCCACTTCCCTCCCCTGGCCAGGGTCCCCGGAGCCCCTAAAACACACAGACGACAGTCCTGTGCACGGCAAGGGGCAGCGATGGGAGGGGCAGCCAATCTGCCCCAGGGCCAGCGTCCTTCACTTCTAGTTCAAGCCCAAGTTCAGCATATATTAAGTAGCTGCATACTCTTCTTTCTTCCCAGACAGTACGTTTTAAGGGGTGCATTTCAGCAACTCCACAGCCGTTTACACGTTTCAAACAAACTCAGTTCCGTTCGTCTCCAACACCAGGAACCGCAGCGCCAAGCGCAAACCGGCCCGAACACCCCGCCTCGCACCAGACAGAGCGCCAGGTTTGGAAAACCAAGCCACAGGAGACCAAGGGGGCCGCCCTTCTCTGGGCGGGTTCCCCACAGGACCCGGCGACCTCAGGGTCACCAAGCAGCACCGTCCCCAGGGTCCGAGCTGGTCCTGTCTCCCTGCTCTGTCACATGTGACCTTCAAACCCCCCACCCGGGGCAGCGCCCGCCGCACCCCTCACGCCGCCCCCCCCCCCCCCCCCCCCCCGGCCCCAGCGGGGCAGGGGCCCGGACTCCGAGGTGCGTTACCAGGTCCCAGTCAATGCTGCGGAAGAATGCGTGAGCCTTGATGTCGGAGAACCCGGTCTGCGGCCGGCAGCCAAGCCTCTCTTTGGGGTCCTAGGGGTCAGAGTTCAGATGAGGACACGTCAGCCAGAGCAGAGAAGGCCCACTCACCGCCACGCTCAGCCCAAGGGGAGGCTGCCCGCCCCCCGCAGATGCACCCCCCAACGCCTCTAGCTTCCTCACGACACACCGCTCTTCGGTGTCACTTCTCCTCGTCCTGGCTGTCGAGCGTGAGCGAGAAGCGACCACACGCACCAGCTGGACTAGGGAGCAGCCTCCCGCCTGCCCTCGGCCCCCACAGAGCCGGAGCCCAGGGGCCCCGACGGATGTCCGTCCCAGCGGCTGCGAGCATACCTTGTTCAAAAACCCTTTTAAGACATGGGAGGCCTTGACCGAGAGGAAGCGGGGGATGCGGATGGGCTTCTCCAGGATCACTGCAAAGGTGGGGTTGACGTGAGACGCTGCGTCCTCACCGCGGCCCCCCATGTCTGCTGTGCTGCAGTGAGGGAGCCTCGGAGGTCGGGGGGAGCAGGGCCCAACCCACAGGAAATCAAAGGAGCTGCCCAGGATCCCAGGTGGACAGCCAGTGTCCCCATATACACGGCACCCCTGCACATGGCCACCAGGGGGCGCCGCGGGGCCAGCCGAGTCCTGGAGGTGGGGCAGGTGCTCTGGGAGCCCTAACAGGGGCTGAAGGGGCAATGCCCTAGCTGAGCTACACTGCCCCCCCTTCCCCCCCTCCCCCCGGGCTGCCCCCGCCAGGCTTCCAGGATACACCTGGCCTGGGTGGGAGGGTTTGTGCTACACCAGGACAAGCGCTTCCCTGGTGACAGGAAACAGCAGTGTGCCCCTGCCTGCGGCTAGCCCGGCCCATTCTTGAGGGCATGGATGGTTCCAGGGGCAGGGACCGGCCTGGGACCCTCCCGGCCACAGCGTCACCTTGGAACAGGTAGTCCTCGGTGTTCATGTCGGGGTTGTCGGTGATGATGTCGAAGGGGGAGCGCCCGGCCATCATCTCGAACATGAGCACGCCCAGTGCCCACCAGTCCACGCTGAAGCCTGCAGGGGGCGCAGCGGTCACGCTGCCACCCCACACTGGCATGTCCCACCTCCCTTGCGCTGGCCACCCTCTGACCTCTGCCCTCTGCTCTGCGGGGGCAGAGGTCTCCTCTAAGGACTCCAAAGCCATTCTGCATTGAGGACACAAACCCTCGACCTGGCTCTGCACCGGTTTCCAGGTTGTCACCGGGCCCTTCGATTCTGTGTGCGGCACTGGCGACCACACAGGCGGGGACACTGAGCCCACCGGCGGGACAGCCGTCCGTTCTTGTCTCCGGCTTGGAGATGCCCTTTTGCTAAGACGCTCCTACGTTTTCTCCTATGCTCACGGTTTTGGTTTCACGTTCCAATACGGCTGGTGTGTCGGGAATGCGTGTCAGTGAGTGGGGGAGCTCCGCCCCAGGGCGGCCAGCTGACCCCGAAGTCTCATCTCCCCCTGTGGCCCAGCAATCCGCTGCCGGTCCTCCTCTGGCCCCCAGGGCCCGAGCATCTGACAGGGCGGGTCCCACCCACCCCTCATTGTAACGGCAAAGGAAATGCTGAGAAGCATCTGATGTCTCCTGGAGATGCCAGCACGCGCATGCCCAGAGCACGCTGTTTCCCAGGCCGAGGAAGAGGGGGCAGAGCACACAGCAGCGTCTGCGGGGTGGCGGGGGTCTCGTCCCCAGTCACGGCAGCACTGCTGACTCGGGACCCTGGTCTGTCCCATGTCCTCTCCCAGAGACACCTGGGACGACAGGGGGGCTGCACGGGCCCAACTAAGGGTGGAGGCACAGGTGCGTGCAGGCCGTGTGGCTCCGGTGTGACTGGGTCGGTGAGCTCCTCTCCCAGGCTGCTGGGGCTGACCCCTCCCCACTCTGCCCTGTGACCTCTGCTGCCTCTGGGGGCAGCACCCCCCTCCTCGGCTGGCATCCCGCGCTCACCGTACTCCTCCCCACGTAGGATTTCTGGGGCGATGTAATTCGGGGTTCCGCAGAAAGTGCTTGTGGTGTCACCGGGGCCCAGGCCTTCCTGCGGGGACAAAGTTGGTTACCGGGAGGGGGACAACTCTGCTGTGATCATGCCGGTGGGACCGTGCGCCTCAGGACGGCAGGACAGGCCTGGGTGGTGAGGGTTCAGTGTCTCTGCCCCGAGCCACGTGGGGTGAGCAGGCTGGGGTGCAGGGGCCGAGACCCGGGAGGCCGCTCGCCTTGCACATGCCGTAGTCCGTGAGCTTGATGTGGCCGTCAGCGTCAAGGAGGACGTTGTCTAGCTTCAGGTCCCGGTAGATGATGCCCCTCTCGTGCAGGAAGTTGAGAGCGATGCAGATCTCTGCGGCATAGAACCTGGGGGACGTCCTGGCGTCAGTGGGCCCAGCGAGGGGCCTGGACGGGCGGCCGCGGGCCCTGCTCTCCCCTCACACGTCCCCGTGCCCCCCCCCCCCCCCCCCCCCCCGCCGCTGACCAGAGCTCGGGGCCCACAGGACCAGGGGAAACGCTCAGCCTGCCAGCTGTCTGGGAAACGCTGATCAAAGCCATAGGGAGACACTGGCCACAAACATACACGCACACACACACACACACACACACCACACAAAACCAAAGCAAAACCACAAGTGTGACAAGCACACAGGGAAACCGGGACCCCGCGCACCGTTGGTGGGAATGTAAACTGGTGCGGCTGCTGTGAAGGACAACATAGAGGTTTCTTTGAAAACAACAGAATCACCCCACGACCCACCATCCCACTGCTGGGTGTGTCCCCAGAGCAATCGAAAGCAGGGTCCCCAAGAAATGGGTGTGCCCCTGCGTGCACAGCGGCACTGCTCACAATCGCCAAGAGCATGGCAACAGCCCAGTGTCCGGGCAGACTGGACACACACGAGCTGGTCCAGCCACACAGGAGCATCGCTCAGCCTTCAAGGAAGCAAGCTGCGACACGCGCTGCAACGTGGACGGGCCCGGAGGACGTCACGCTGAGTGACACGCGCCAGACACAGAAGGACAGACACTGCGCAACTCCACTCAGGAGGTCCCCGGAGGACTCAGACCGGCAGGCGCAGAGGGCAGACGGTGGTGCGGGGGCTGGGGGCGGGGCGGGGTGGGGAGTGCTTCCTGGGGACAGAGGTGCAGTGCGGGAGGACGGAAAGTTCTGGAGGCGGGGGGGGGGGGGGGGGGGGGGGGGGGGGGGGTGCGGCGGCTGCACAACAGTGGGAGTGTGCCTGACGCCCCTGAGCTGTGCCCTTAACAATGGCTGACGTGGTAACTTTTACGAGACGGGTGTTTCACAATTAGAAAGAGTGAGTGATTTACTGACTGCCTTTCCCGACAGGATGGAAGGTGACTCAAAGCCGCATGTGAGTTTTCCTAGTGAGGAAGCGAGGGAAGAGGAAACAGCGGAAAACAGGAAATGGCGAGGGCGCGGCAGCAAGTGCCTGAGGCCGCAGGGGAGCCACACTCAGCCTTTCCTCCCCTCGTCCCCTCAGGGGCCTTTAGTGAGAACCTGCCCCCCCTTTCGGGAACAGAAAAGGCGAAAGCACAGCAGCACCGCCCCACACAGCACCCGCTCCTGCACCCGGGGCTGGAAGCTGCCCCTGCGGGGTCGGGCCCCCCCAAGTTGTCGACCCCGAGCGGCTCTGGGTCGTGTTGCTCGGACAGGAGGGTGCCTGTCTGCCCTGAACCTCGTCTCTGAGAACAGCTCCCTGCTGACCCCCAGAGGGACCCATCCCCACACCCGTCCCTGCCCTGGGGCCCCCGCCCACCTGGCGTGCTCCTCCGGAAGCTTCCGCTGTCTCTGCATGTGGAACATGAGGTCCCCGCCGTTGACATACTCGATGACCAGAAACAACCTGGTGGGACAGAGGGGGCGATGCGGGCCGAGACTGCAGCAGCGCCTGGACCTGCCCGGGGTCACTCGCTGGTGACAGACTGTTCCCTGCCGACAGCCCCCTTTCCTGCCGTGTCAACTCTCCTGAGTGGCGGAAGGAAGAGGTGGCCCAGGTCACCTGACCCACACCCAGGGTCAGCAGGGAAAGCCACCCGGACTGAAGTGGACCCAGAGGCAAAGCCACACGCTGGCCACTGAGGCGCCATCAAGGGGACGCTCGAGACCACTGTCACCCAGTGCTGACCCCAACACTGTAGACCTCGGGAACCCCAACCCTCTACACCCCTGCCCCACCCAGCAGCTGTCTGCCCTCCTTGCATGCGCGTCTGCCTCCGGGCAGGACAGGTAAAGTAGGGCAGGGCCCTGGCCAGAGGCCCACAGTGGGGGGGCCAGCTCTGCAATTGAGGAGATGCCAGGGGCGTGGGCCAGGTGACAGGGGTGATGAGGCCCCAAGAACCACCACTCTGGCTGCCGAGTCTGGGGGGGGGACCCCACGGAGGGGACAGTGGGCAGGTGGAGGAGCGAAGGGGGTGTCCTATCGCCAGAGGGTGGCAGCCAGGAGGGGCCAAGGCGGCCGGTGGGCCGGGCTGCCCCTGCGCAGGCACAGCGTGGAGCCGCAGCCGGGGGTGAGGGCTCAGCACCGACCCGGCCATGACGTCTGCAGAGCCGCGAGGGGCGGCCAGCGTCCTGCGGTTCGCAGACCCGAGGCCTGGCGGTGCCACCAGGTGCGCAGAGGCCCCCCCCCCGCCACCGGCACGTCCCTAGGTGGTCCAGCTCGGGGCCTCTTCCAGAGGAGCTCTTCCCTGCAGTTAACAAGGCTCCACTTTCAAAATTAGATCCACACACAACTTTCCAGAAACGCGGGGTGAGGGCGGCTCTCAGGGTTTCAGGTCACCGGCTCTGTCAGGGGAGTCGGGGTGGGACATGATCCCAGTCCTCGGGCCCACCAGGCTCTGTCCGCACCCGGGGTCTGTCCCCACCTCCAGAGGACACGCTGGGAATGGCCCCGGCAGCCCTGGCCTGGCCACTGGCCTGTCCGTGCACATCCTCGGGGCCCTGACTACTTTAGAGCTGCAGGCGAGAGGCCGAACAAGTGCCCCGCCGCCCCCCCCCCCCCCACCCGGGGAGGAGCCACTGGACGGAGGGCGGTGGTGCGGCCTCAGTGTCAGGCCCTGTTCTAAGCACGCCCCGTGTGTAACCCTGCTGGCCTGGGAAGGGACCTAAGACCTAAACGCCAGTCCAGGGGGCTTTTTGTGGGTTTTTAAAGCATTTATTCAAACACAGGACGGATGTTTTCCCGTCACCACGAGTCCTGTGCCCGGGGAGCCGCTCTCCACAGCCTGCCCCCCGAGACAGGCCTCACCCCAACACGGACCGCCCACTGTGTCAGTGTCCACGGGGACACGGGCAACGCCACCTCCGGGGAAAATAAGCAGACGGTGAGTTCTGAGAAAAACATCACCGCAGTGCCTGAGAAGCCAAAAAAGCCCGGGGGCGTGTGAAAGTCAGCCCTGGGGTGGGGGGAGCAGAGCCACTGCCACCGCGCCAGCGAGAGGCACCACAAACAGTAAAATGGTCAAAATGGGGACACTGAGGCCTGGGGAGGTTGAGTAACTTCCCCGGGGCCACACAGTGTCTGTCTGGGAAGAGCTGACGTCAGACCCACACAGACCCTGCGTCCACTCGCATCCCCACCTCCCTGGGTGGCCGCCCCCAGTGCTGCCCAAGGCGATGGGCTGACCTCGGAGAGACACTCAAGGAGCAAAGCCGCAAGACAAGCTCCCAGACGCAGGATCAGGAAGGACAGGGAGGCGCCCTTGCCCCGAGGGAGACAAATCTGAAACAGGATGGGCAACAGCATAGGTGTGGCCAGATCCCGAGCTGTGGCTCCAGAAGTGGGGGGCACAGGTGAACCAGACAAAGACCGCAGCCCGAGGCAGACTCTCCGGAGGTGGGAGGCTGCCCCGAAACACGTATGGGGCAAGGGGTGCAGCCCAGCCTCAGCTCCGCCATAAAGGATAAATGCTCTAACACCCCCCGCCCCGAATACCCATCAGTGAGGGCAGGGGACCCGGCGAAGCTGGGGTTCAAGGCGGATGCCGGGGCTCTCCGTGGGAAAGAGCGCACAGAACACAAGCCCCAAGCGCTCCTGACTCGTGAGACGCTGCCCGACACCGAAACTGAGAGACTCAAAGAAACTAAAGCCTGGAGACGCTGGAGCAGCTGTGGAAGGACGAGAGGGGGATGTCACTGCCTAGAAATGGTGAACCCACATTCACAAAAACCAGGGGCAGAGGGAGGGGTGCTGCCCCTCAAACACCCCAGGCCCCGCGGTCTCCCAGAGCATCTGCCAACGTGGTATAGAAAGTTCCAGAGAATAAAGGAAGGAAAATTTAAACAGCCAGTGAAGGCCGCACATGGTGGTAGAGGTGGAAGAGGGTACATGGGGGATAAATGGTTACAGAAAACATTACGGTAAGTTGCACAAGAAACCACAGGCGGATCAAACACCAACACCAGTGGGAAAACCCTAAATAAAACGTGCCCACACTGTGAGAGCCACGTGCTTGGACTGGCGTGGCGTCCCCTTCCCCGGGAGCCCAGGCCTGCTCCCCACCAGGAAGTGGCCTCGGGAGGAAGCCCCTGACGTCACCTCCTCCACGAGAAGACCTTGCAGAAAGTTTGGCTCCTGCTGTAAGACAAATGACTCTCAGCAGGTCACCGCCCGCCCTTGGCCTGCCTGGGGCCCCGCCCAGCTGCAGGGCCTGCAGGAGGCACCTCTCAGGCCCAGGGGCATGCAGGAGGACGTGGGTGCGGGGGCCAGCAGGGCCCGGCGCCTCCCTGGCCTGCATCCCTGGGAGACAGGCCCCCTTTCCCTGGATGGACGCAGTGCTGTGGTCACAGGTGGAGGCCCTGGTCTCTGTGCCCCCCTCCCCCCCCCAGCACCCCTCTAGCAGCGAAGGCCAGAGCTGTCCATCTGTCTGCCTCTGTCTGCAACAGAGAGGTGGTGGTTTGGCCTGGCTGTCCCGACACCCGGTCTGGTGCTCGCCGTGCACATGCTGAAGACCCCGCAGGGCACAGGCTTACCCACTGCGTGCGCTGTCGCCCCAGGTGGGGCGGGGACGCACTTGGACAGGGGCACCCCTGGGAGGAGGGCAGCATACAGAACGTCCTCCATGCACACCGGCAAATCACTGCAGAGAGGGCGCCTGAGCCCGGGGTGCCCCGTGGACAGGTTCTGCGAGGGCAGCAGAGAGCTCGCTGATGGCAGAGATGCGCGGGAGAAGCTCAGGACAAACGTCGAGGGAAAACACCGCACGAAGGAAGGACTGAATCCCCCCACGGAGGGCGCCAGCTGGCGGTGTAGGGACATCCATGTTCGAGGCAGGAATCTAAACGTTACGTCCCAATGAGAACCTAGTTTCTCCTTCTCCCTGGAGTGAGACGGTTTGACTCCGAAGTCCACCCTGGTCAATAAGCCCCCCAAACTACAGAAACCCCAAGGCACCAGGCGCCCCGGCGGGACTGCGCCTCCGCTCCGGTGTGCGCGCCACGGCCACGCCCTCCTGCGCCCGGCTCTCGCGGTGTCAGGTCTTGAAAAGAAGCTGCTGCTTATGTGACTTCTGATGGCGTTTACTTCATATTCTTACTTCTTTCTGATGTTACTTAGCAGGTGGCAAAAGCACAGTTCCGGTCCGGTCCAGACAAAAGCAGCCTCGGGCTCCGCTGTCCGGGCCCGGCGACTGGTCCCAGAGAAGCCCCATCCCGGGCAGGGCGTCCCGGCTGCATGAGGCGGCGGCCCCACGGCCTTGTCCCCACGCAGTCGTCCCAGGTCACTGTGCCCTCGTGTGGCCCTTCTGGCCCCAATAACAGGCCCCGTCCTGTCCTGTCCCACAGCAGGCGGCCGCCTCTGGCTCGGGAAGCAACGGTGGAGGCTCAGGGCGAGGAGGCCACGTCCCCACGGGTCCCTCTCGGGCCAGGGCTTTGTGACTCCCGACGGCCCTTGCCTGCTGCCCCTGACGCAGAGAGAAAACCACCCAGAAGCCTCTCCCGGCACCCAGGCCGAGCCATCGCCCACATGGGAGGGCCGCATCTCTGTGACACCCTCGTGGCCAGGTGAGGTGACGGCCAGCCTGAGGGGACCTGCCCCGGACCCAGGCGGCCAGGGTCGTGCTTTCCCCGCTTTAGATGATCGGAAGAAAAGGGCGCAAAATCGGGGCTTCGAGCCTTCCCCAGGTGTCGGGAGAACGAAGGCCAGGGTGGCTGTGCCCACGCAGCCACGCGCCACTCCACGCCTGCCCTGCCCGGGCTCAGCTCCGGGCACAGACTCCCTGCGCTCCAAGGCGCGTTCCCAAGGACAGCAGCACCTGCCGGTCAGGGTCCTGGGTGACGGCCCCCAGGGCCACAGCGCCTTCGCCCGGCCCTACGACAGCCCCGCCAGCACCTCCTCCTGTCACCAGAGTTTGCCAAGGGCCCGCCGGCCCACTCAGCTGGCGCGCCTGCTTCCCTTCTCATGAGCCTGCCCAGGGCCGTCACTGACGCCTCTGCGGCACCTTTGCGGCCTCCACAGGCCGGCACGCGGGCACCCGGTCTCCCCGTGTCCAGCTGAAGGTGAGGGACACGGAGAACAGCACTGGGCTGAGTGGCCACAGACCACGGACCCACAGGGTGACAGGCGCCGAACCTCAGAGGTGGGCTGTCACCTCCGTTCTGCGGTGATGCTGATGTGACTCATGTGGCCCCACAGTGTGGCTGGACGCAGGGGTCGGGGGTGCTGCCGACTAGAGCAATTCCAGCCACAATCTTTGGGCCATCTTCCCAAAACAGCCTGGACTGCAGAGGCCGCACGGGTGTGAAATGCGGCTCTCCGTCACCCCGTGTCCACTCCGCATGAGAGCGCCGCCATGCTGGCTGCTGCCCCCGGCACACGTATGGTGGCACCAGTGCCGACCGGGATGTCACGGGACGCCACGTCGCCCTGAGCACAGGGCACGGCGACGGGACGGGCACTCCTGCACCGGGGAAGAGACGCCCGTCTCTCCCCTTTCAGAGCGAGCCCCTCCAATCGCCAGGCGGGCAGGGAGCTTCGCTGTCCGTCACCAGGTCCCTAGTGGGGGCTGCAGGGGCTCCCGCTCCGGCTCCAGGGTAACCGGGTCCTGGTGCGTCACACACAGTGGCAGCTGCCCGGCCCCAGCAATGGCCACAGCAAACCCTCAGTGACCCCGAGGGGCGAAGGGAAAGCCCTCCCGACGCCTGCAGGGACCCTCAGCCGCCCAGCACAGCCCGGTGCCACCCCTGCCCCTCCCATGACATCATCTGCGTGGGACCCTGGGGGCCGTGCCGGGTAACAGCCACCGGGTGTCCTCCTGAGGGAGCTGCTGGTGGTCGTCTTGCTGGGGCTTGGACAGCGATCGTGAACACAGGGGGCTACCCGACAGGCCTCCCAGCAGCTGGTTACCCCTGCCGTCCCCATCCCAGAGCAGGAAGCTGGGGCACCAGGGGGTGACTGGGGTGAGGTGGCCCAGGCAGGAAGAGGAAGGGCTGCAAGAGGAGCCCTGCCGACCTCAGGAAGAGCCACACGTGGGCAGGACAGGTCCTCCAGTCGGCCGGGGACTCAGATGCCGCCTGCATGTGCCCTTCTGGGACGTTCCTGTGCCGCCTTCCACCGACTGCAGCCACCGTCCAGGCCCGCATGTCAGACACGGGCTGACACACAAGCGCAGCCGGTCGGGGGCGGGGCCCAGCTCCACTGTACGCTGGTCTCGGCCAAGTGCGAGCGAGACCGACCTTGACCCCAAGCGGGTGGGTGGTCATGTCTTTACCAGCCCCTTGCTCACGAGCGGGTCAGTAAATTCCAACAGGTGTTCACTTTACACTTGTACAAAGAACACCAGACAGCACCTTGAAAAACACTGCCGACCCCAGGCCTGCCCATGGGCCCATGTCAGGGGCCAGTGCAACAGGCCGTGCAGCTGGCCCGTGAGGAGTCCACGCTTGTGAGCACACAGGTCAGGGCCGCAGGGGGAGCAGCCTGGACAGACGCCCTGCCTGGCTCGCCCAGGGTCTGGGACCACTAGGTCGTCGCTGAGCAAGCAACTGCAGGTGTGGGTCATACTCCTGGGCGGGGCCTCCCCACTGTGACCGCTGAAGGCTCTAGACGAGGTTTCTAGGCATCAGCTTGAAGCAGCAGCACGGGAAGTGGGCGCCCCACAGAATCAGCTCACGGACGGAAGTTTTCAATGACTTCGATGTGCCCAGAGCCATGAGACTCGGAGGGGACCCTGGGCCTGAGAGCAGAGAGTGCTGCCTTGGGCCAGGGCGAGAGAAGCAAGTTTGTACTATTTATCCCTTTTACATCCCTAAAACGCAGCACAAACCAGAACAAATGCTTTTCAGGGTCCCATGAGGAGGAGTGGGCTTGGGGTGGGCTGCCCTCCCTGGGCAGATTTGGAATCCCAGGCACTGTGGTCAGGGCTAACCTGAGGCCAGAGACAGCGCGCAGGGTGTGGCCAGGAAGACAGTCGCCTTCCCAGAGGGCTCTGGAGCAGAGAGGGGGCAAGGGGAGGACAGGGCCGTCCTGCCAGGTGGCACCGCCGGTTCAGGCAGAGCAGGGACCAGGGTGGAGCCCGGCCACACGGACCTGGCGCCTGATCCCAGAAGCACCCGGGCAGGTCAGCGGAGGAGCTCCGGAGCCGGAGACAGACACTCAGATCCACGTCCTCTAAACACGTCTTAGCTGGCACGTGCGGGGACTGGCAGCCTGGGGACCAGGGACCGGGCACCCCAGCAGGCTGGGGTGGGGTTCAGGCAGGAGAGAGGGGGGAATCTGAGGCACACTCAGAAGGTAGAATCATGAGACCCCGGGAGGGGACCCTGCAGCCTGGGGGGACAGGCACTTTGGATACGTAGGTGGCCAGCCAGTACCAGGGGAACAGGAGGATGAGGGTCAGGGTGAGCTGAGGGTGGGCGAGGAGGTGGGCAAGCCGCGGTGCGAGCCACAGGCGAGACACACAGCTGAGCACCCAGCAGCAGCGCACAAGCTGGGACAGGCCTGCTCGCGAGGCTGGCCCATAGCGGGGCCTCGAGGGGCAAGCGGCTTCCTGCGCAGAGCTGAGCACGCCCAGGAGAACCTCAGCCCTGAGCCCAGCGACATGCTGCGTCCTGTGTGTCCTAGTAAACCCTCGGGGACCCCCGGCCCCAGAACACAGCCGACGACTATGCAAGCAAACAAACTGGGCGAGTTCAACTCCACTGGCCGGAAGTTCCGAACGGAGCGCGTGCTCCCCGCCCCGACCGGGGCTTCCAAAGCTTTCCAGCAGTGGAGTTCGTGGGTGGAGCTGTCAGCATTTACTGATTTGCTCCACGAATCAGCAAGCCCAGACCCGCCTCCCACTCACAGGGTCATTGGACGGACCCAGCGCCGGAACACATGGGATGCTTTCAATAAAGATTTTGTAAACAGGATTAAATAACTTAGGTTCTGATGCGTGAAACTTACTTAATATGACACCAACCAATGAACACGAAGCTAGTTGGACAATCCAAACTCCCACACTTGCCATTGGGAGAGGCCTACAGTTCACGCCAACTCAGCTCCCACGACGTAGTTCAGACCCCCGTGCGCAGAACCCGGGACACCCTCCCTACCTGCTGGCCGTCTGGAAGCAGGAGTGCAAGCCGACCAGGAAGGGGTTGCTGGACGCCTGCTCAAACACGTGCTTCTCCGTCTGCACCCAGTCGATGTCCTGAAACAGAGGCCGGCAAGGTCACCAGGGCCCCAGACCGCTCCTCCAGGGCGTCCTGGGGGAGGAGTCTCTCACCTCCACTGAGGGAGACAACACGGAGAGAACACCCACTCAGGAACACGTCTCCATCACCGTCACCCTCACTGACCGTCACCCCCACCATCAGTTGGCCACCACCGTCACTGTCACCGGCATCATCACGGTCATCCTTCATCGCCATTCCCACCTCCATCACCTGCGGAGTGCTGGCCTATGAGTGGCAGGCATCGTCCCCACTGAAGACCCCAGGAATCCAAGGTTGGAGTCCCACAGGCATCTCCCCAGTCCCACCCCTCCCACAGGGCTGCCCCCCAATCTGTGCCAGAACCCAGGGTGCAGCTCCTCCCGTCCCTCTGTCTGCCAGGAGACCCCTGGGGTG
The DNA here is from genome assembly GCF_022682495.2 of Desmodus rotundus. Taxonomy (NCBI): domain Eukaryota; kingdom Metazoa; phylum Chordata; class Mammalia; order Chiroptera; family Phyllostomidae; genus Desmodus; species Desmodus rotundus. The sequence continues at coordinate 650,449 of NC_071389.1, read as the reverse complement.
GAACGGCTTCCGTCCCATCTGTCCATGCAGAGGGCCCCTGGCTCCTCCTGTACCCCAGCTCCAGCCACGCCCGTGCAATGGCAGCTGGGTGTTCCGCTCGGCACCTCTCCTGCCAGGCCGGCCTCCGACGGCGCTCCTGACCAGCCCTGCCATCTGTTCTACAAGGGCAGCCGGTCTCCCAGAAGCTCAGGCAGAAGACCCTGCTGGTGGCCAGGATGCCTCCTCCCCTCCCAGGTAGAGATCGAGCCAGGTTCCCCCGCTGACACAGCCGCCTCCTGCCTGCCAGACTGAGACACAGCTCCCGGGATTCGGGTGTGCACACGTCTGCCTGGGGGCTGCCATGCGGGCGGGCGGCCGCCCCGAGCGCCTCACACCCACAGGCCAGGCTCCCGACCACGGGACACCGCTGTCTCTCACACACGCACGCAAACACACGCCCGGCGCCCACTCACCAACTCGGGAGCCACGCCCTTCTCCAGGGACCACCTGGAAGCCCACCTCCGCATCCTGCCCCCTGTGCACAGCACGAGGACTCCGAGATGAACCGAAGCACTAACTCCCCCTAACGCCTTTCCTCTCCAGGGCCCTGTGGACCAGGTCCCACACTCCACACTCACTGTGCAGCTGGCCACTGTGCTGGGAAGGGGTCTGCACCCACGGGCAGGGCCCGTGCACTTGCAGGCTCAGCCCCTCTGCCTCTGGGCCGCAGCAGCAAGGCCACACAGCAGCACAGCCCCCTGGGCACAGCCCTCTCTCTGCTTCTGAGAGACAGGACTGCACGTGGGCCTCAGCACACGGACCCAGGGAGCCCCTGGAAAGGTGCTCAGCATCGCTAGTCACTGTGGCAATGCAGCCAAAGCCACAGTGACAAGCCCCTTCACAGTCACCAGGGCAGCGCTAATCCAAACCCGGAAAACAGCAGGAACTGGACAGGGCACCTGGGAACTGGGACCCCGGCCTGCGGCTGGCGAGGACACAGAGGGTGAGGCTGCTGCGGAATGAAGGCGGTCTGGCAGCTCCTCGGAGTTAAAGGTGGAGCTGCCGGACCACCCGGTGGTTCCACTTCTGCCTGAAGACCCCACAGGACTGAAAACAGGGACTCGCTCAGATAGACACCTGTACACGTGTGCTCACGGCAGCTCTGCTCACAGCAAACAGCCCGACGCAAACGCCCGTCCACAATGCCCGCATCACTCGGCCGTGAACGGGGCGAGGCCCGACCCAGGCTGCCCCGTGGGGGGACCTTGAACACAATGCTCAGTGAGGAGCAGGACACTCGAGGCCACACAGCGTGTGACCGTGTGTGTGTGTGTGTGTGTGTGTGTGTGTGTGTGAGAGAGAGAGAGAGAGAGAGAGAGAGAGAGAGAGAGAGAGGGGCAAACCCTCCAGCACAGAAAGCAGAGCCGGGGTGGCCGGGGCCTGTGGTGGGGAGTGAGGCTGATGGGGACGAGGGCTCCTTCTGGGGGGTGAGAATGCCCGGGCCCTGGAGAGAGGAGACGGCGGCCCAACACTGGGCACGTGTGAGGCACCACTGCCCCGTGCACTTCAGAGCGGCTAGCGCGGCGCCTTGTGCCCCTCACTCCGACCAGGAGAGCAGAGCGGGGCGTGCGCGGCAGCCCACCTCGTCGTCGTGCACCAGCTCCTTCTTCACCACCTTCATGGCGTACACCTGCTCGTTCTTCTTGAGCCGCACCAGGAGCACCTTGGCGTAGCTGCCACGCCCGATGACCCTGATGAGGTCGAAGTCCTGCAGCCCCAGCCCCTGAGAGATTTTGATCCCGTCTATCCCGTCGATGACTGGCTTGAGGTCCTGAGGGGGTGGGGACAGAGGGGACGGAAACGTCTGGACTCAGAGGGGGATGTGGCATCCCCGACAATCTCGACAAAGACTCTGCACCCCCCAGGCCTCGGGGCCACAATCTGCTCACAAGTTACAACTCTGTGTCCTAAAGACCCCCCCACCCCCCACCCAGGATGTAAAGCCAAGAAGGAAGGACTGTGCAGCTTTCAGGAAAAGATTTTATTCATTTATATTTAGAGAGAGAGGAACGGAGGGAGAAAGACAGGAAGAGAAACATCGATGAGTTGCCTCTGGCACGTCCCCAACAGGGGACCTGGCCCGAAACCTGGGCATGCGCCCCGACCCACTGAGCTGCTCCAGCCGGGGCAGGGCAGGGCTGTGCAGCTCTTGAGGGAAGGAGAAAGGCAATCTGATTTAAAATGCAATTGGCTTCCTTCCCACAGATTATGTCTGGCAAGGACCCTGGCGGGGGATGTAGGTGGCACCTGAGTGGCCCTGACTCACTGCAGACAGAGTCCCCAGGTTGAAAATCTCCACGTGACACCTGCCGAGTACTTTGCAAAAGCTGAGGCGGGTGCAGGGGGAGCTGCTGCTCGAGCTCCGGGGACAGAGGCGCACACCAGCTGTGTGAGGACACGCGTGCCCACGCACACACTGTGACTGTGCCTTTACCCCCAGAGCTTCCGCAGACAGAGGTCACACTGACCCCCTCGGCCGGGGAAGGACAGGGAAGGGCTGTGAGGGTCTGCCGGCCAGTTGGGGCACTGATTTATAGAGAGCCCTGCATTTGGTCTTCCTCCCAGATTCGGCACAGGGCTGCCAAACCCTCGGAATTTCCTAAGTGCCGGGAGGTGCCTTTTGTTATGCTAATAAGGTGACTTTTGAAAAGCCCCTGAATCACCTAAGAGGGGGGCCGGTTGCCAGGGAAACAAACCACGCACTTGGAGGGTTGGAACTTCGGTCCCACCCCCGACCTCCAGGGAGTGCAGAGGGGCTGGGGACTGAGCTCTTCTCCAGGGCAGCAGCGGAAGCAACCCTGTCTGTGTGAAGACGCCCCCATAAAACCCCCAAAGCGCAGGGCCCGGGACCTTCCAGGCTGACAAACATGTGGGTGTTCTGGGAGGGCGTGGGCCTCCTGGCCCGGCCCCACCCCCGGGCCCACAGACAGCGCCTACCTCCGGGGTGCCCTAGACAACGGAAAGGCCAGTGAGCCCCCCTCCTGGGCCCCCCACCCCTGGGGCCAGCCTTGCCTGCTGCTCAAAGACCTGAGCCGGTGTTTCGGATGGGGGTCACCTGTGCCGGCCTGCGCCTCCCTGCCCTCGGGGAGCCCCACAGGGTGCTGCTTATCCTCAGGGGAGGTGCTCCGAGCCAGGCCTGTCTCCTGGGCCCCCACGGCCTCAGCCCACGGCCTCAGCCCACGGCAGCACCACCGTGAGAGTTACGCTCTGAGCACCACGTTCTCTCCCCGACACCTGGCAGCGGCTCCCGCTTTGCCAGGTTCGCACACGACCCACTGAGCCATGTGAGACGGCCTCTGTCGTGGACGTCCGCCCTGCCCGCCTCCGCCTGCCGCCTGGGCACCCGCGAGGCCGTGCCCTCGCCCTCGTCCCCGACGAGCGACAACCCGACATCCGACAGTGCAGTTCCTACGACGACCCCACGGTTGCCCCAAAAGCGAGCCCAGGGCTGCTGCAGAGGACCCGGGAGCTCCCAGGAGCGTCCCGCACACTCACCTCAGCATCATCCTTACTGCTGTCGTGTTTCCGGGAGGCAGGGATGTAAGGAACTGAGAACGAGAAAGAGGAAGGGGGTCAGGGGGTTGTCAGGGACAGGCCCCCAGACCGGGACAAGGGGCAGTGCTCATGGCCTAGCCAGGCTGGAGGAAATGCAGCTTCCCGGGCCCCACCCGACCTGCACTGGGGACAAGTTTCCCCAAGGGTTCGTCATCTGGAAGAAACTGCTCATGGAAGATGTTGGTGTCTGCCCTCCTAGTCTTCACTCTCAGAGTGAACGGGTGGACAGGTGGACGGACGGGGGGCAGGTGGTAAGACTGGGACGTGAGGCGGTGAATGGGGAGCTGGTGGATGTGATGGCGGATGGGTGGTCATGTGGATGAGTGGATGGATGGAAGGGTGGGTGGTGGCTGGTGGACAATGGCGGATGGTGGATCGAAAGATTCATAATCGATGAGTGGGTGGGTGGGTGACTGTTGGGCATCTCCTCTGTGTGAGGTGCCATGCTAGGAGCTGTGGGTGCCCTGGGCTCGCTTCCTCCTCCGAGGGCTGCTGGGAGGGACCATGCGTGTCAGGTCGGGCTGGCTCCCGAGGGCCAGGAGTCCAGGGGTGTCAAAATCTCCCCAAGTGCTTCTTAGCATTAAAAAACCAAACTATTCCCATCAGAAAAAATCCTACAAAGCCCCAAGGGCCAGATCCCAGCATCCCTTCCCCTCAGGGGCCGAGGGGCTGCAGCCCACCTGGGGTGGGGCCGGCACGGAGGCTGCTGCACCTAGTGCTTCTCAGAGCCCCTGCGGCCCAGAGGGGAGACCCAGCCCCACTCCCACGGCAGCTGCTCATGGCTCATGGACGTGTGGGCCCTGGAGGAGGCCACTGCCCTGCCCATCTCTGCTCAGGGCTGAGGGGAGGCCCTGCAGAGTGTGTCCCCAGCCCCGCTTCTGGCAGCCACATGTGCTGGCCTCGGCCCCGGGAGAGCAGGCTGGTCCAGGGAGGACTCGGGGTCAGAGCGGGATGGAAGTGGGTGTTCCAGGGCCAGCGGGAGGGGAGCGGCCCTCACCACCATCGGTCTCCTCGGAGGGGAGGTCCGCGTCGTCGTCCTTGTCATCTGCTGCGGGTTCTTGGGAAGGCATGACAGAATCCTGCAGAGAGACGGGGCACTACCGAGTTGCCGGCAGGGCGTCCAGCTTCTGGAGACACGGGGAGACTGTGAAAATCGCCCCCAAGTCGCACGCGCTGTTACACACCTTTGTGCACGTCACACAGACAGGCGCTTCGCCGCGCTGAAATCGCCTGTGACCCCACAGGCAGGTGCCCACTCAGCGCCTCAGGCGGTGACCTTTCCAGCAGGTGCTACAAAACGGGCCTTTTCACATCATGCCTGTCTCGGCCCCAGCCCTTCCCACCGCACCTGCGGTCCGCAGCCAGGCGGAATTCTGAGCCCACCTCCCGGTTCTGGGGTCACTGCTGACGTCATAATGCAAGCAGCTCCCTCCTGGTGGCCACCTGGGCCCCAGTGTGGGTGTCCCTCAGCCTGACTAACTGGGCCCTGGGGCTGGCCTCATTTCCGAGGCCACGTGGACCTAGGGGGCCCTAGGGCGTGTGCGCCTTTACAGTCCTTGGCAGCCCTGGGCGAAAAGAACCCCCACACCAGCCTGTGCAGGGACCCCACTGCCCTGCGCTCCAGCAACATTGGGCGAGACTCAGACTCGGCAGCAGCACCTCCCCGCCCACACGGTGACAGCGTGCCAGTGGAGGCCTGCGTGCCAATGGCACCCTGAAGGGCTGGACACTGGGCGCCGCGATCGCAGGCTGCTGGGGTGACACTCCGGCACAGGGGGCCAGGCCCCCCGAGGGGAAGAGGGCCCCATCCCAGCCTGCTGGCCAGGGCCACCACTCTGCAGCCCACAGGTGTCCCCCCGTCTCATCAGTGGGGTCAGGACCCCACAGGGACAAGAGGCCCAGGGTCGCCAGGGCCCGTGGACCTTGGGCTTCAGGCCCCACTCACCATATGCCTCTCGCAGGTCAGCGGGACGAGGGCGTGACAGCGCTTATGGACCAGCAGTCTGCAGTTGACGCACCTGTAGCCCTGCCTCGCGAGGCCCCATATCCTTTCGCTGCACTGGCCGCAGTACGCTCTCTGCAGACGACAAGGCGGCCATTAGGGGGGCCCCGCGAAGCACTGGGTCAGGTGCCCCGTGACGGACGTTCTCTAAAGCTGACATGAAGCTGCGGCAAGAGGTGGCCCAGTCACTGGTCACATCTGGGCACCAGGCCCCGCCTGGGTTCAGCGGCCCCCACTCAGGCCCACCCCAAGCTGGGGGAACCTGCGGCCCCAAGGAGGGTGTGGGGCCCTGATCTGCGTTGGGCTGGGGGAACGAGGCCCTTCCACGGGCAGGACCCCTACTTGCAGGGAGGAGGGGAGGCCGTCACTCCCGCAGGGCCCTGTCTGGGGGGAGGGGCCCAGGCAGAGTGGGGTGTGGGGGAAGCCCCTGATCCTCATGCAAACGTCTCATGCCAGCCACGGAGAGGGGGAGTGGGCTCCACCGGGCATTCTGACGTATCTTTGTGAACCGCCTGGGGCGGTGCGCACCACCTTTGTGTCAGGTCTCGCCCTTTTAAAGACTTAAGTGGGCGGTCTTCGTTCTTCTCTGTTCTGAAGGGTGTGAAGTGCCGGCAAAGGCCAGCTTGGCTACCGGCCCTAACCATTCAATGTCTCTGAGCGCACGAGGAGGGACGTCCAGCAGCTGGGTGACAGCCGCATCACAGGTGCGGGGCACACTCCTGCACCTAAGGCACCTGGGGTCCCGACTGGGCTGCTCTTCGGCCATGACTTATTTACAGGTTGCAGTCCTCCTTGGCCATTTTTAACAAATTCCTCTTTTTTTTTTTTTCAAAGATTTTTTAAAGTTTTTATTTATTTTTAGAGAGAGGGGAAAGTGGGTGAGAAAGAGGGAGGGAAACATCAATGTGTGGTTGTCTCCTACTGAGGAGCTGGCCCGCAACCCAGGCGTGCGCCCTGACCAGGGATCAAAGCAGCGACTCCCTGGTTTACAGGACAGCACTCAACCACTGAGCCGCACCAGCCAGGGCAGATTCCTCTTTTTTGAAAAGCCTCCAATTACTCCTGGAGAGGAACGAAGAGGGCACACCCGGACCAGCGGCAGGAGCTGAGCTCATGTAGAAACTGGTCCAGCCCGAGGCCGCACAGTGCTGGGGTATGCCGGCCCACCCCCAACATGCCAGGTCCCGGGCCGATGGCCCCAAGAAGCCCATGTCTCCTCAGGATGGGGATGGGGATGGGGCTGCAGTGGGCGCCCCTGCCCAGCCCCTGCTTCTCTGTAGGGAGGAGAACCCTTTGCCCACCAATTCTGGGGGGCGGGGCTGGAGGGGCAGGCAGGGGGAAGAGGAGGTTGGGGTGTGCAGTCAGACCAAGGGGTTTTTCCTCCTGAAGCCTGCCAGTAGGAAAGGCCAGCCACCCGTGCTGCTGGGCCCTGGCCCGCCTCGCCGGGTAGGCCAGGACCAGCAGTGTAGAATACGGCGGTTCCCTGAGAGCCAGCGTGGGGCGGGGGGGGGGCTCCAGGGGCCTTTTCCTGGTACCCTGAGGGGAAATGTCAGAACCAAGAGGGAGATGGAAAGAAAGAGCGAGCGTGAGCTCCTAGGGGGTGGGGGTGGGGTGCAGGCGGTGAGCTGGTGGCCGAACTCAGCCCCACAGTTCCCCCAAATTCCTGTCCACCCAGAGCCTCAGAATGCGGCTTTATTTGGGGGAAGTATATCTCTGTGGGGGCAGTTAGTTCGAACAAGGTCAGTCAGACGGGGCTGCGGGGCCTGAATCGTGACTGGTGTGCCCTGAATGGACCAGACAGACCCACGGAGAGAAGGGCGCGGCCTGGTCTGCTGTCTGGCCTCCAGGCTCTGAGAGTGAATTTTTGTTTTCACACCCCTGGTGTGGGGGATGCTTTTCCCACCAGCCCCAGGTACGCGCACACCGGTGTCCTCTGTGGAACCCAGGCGCACCTCAGGGCGCGAGCAGGCCAGGCTGCAGAGAGCCACAGTGCCCCGACCCAGGATTACATGATGGGCGGCTGAGGGTGCCGGACACACAGGCTGCATTCCCCACGCAGCGCTGCCCGGGAAAGGCCTGCACGGGGCTCACACGGCTCGAGAGGCTCATTCGTGACGGGGAGGAAACGCGTCTCCAACCCGGCAGCACAGTGGCTCCCTGGGGAGCTGAGCAGAGCCCAGCTACTCGCTTCGTCTCCTTTCTCGTTCCTGTTAAAGCAGCATACGGCACTCGGCACACGGCACACGGCTCTCGGCACACGGCACTCAGCTCAGGACACGGCACACACACTCGGCGGCAACAGCCACAGGCAGGCACCCCGAGGGAGCAGCGCTCACCCTGTTAAAGCGCTTGGCTTGGAAGAGATGGCCGTTGGCACGGTACAGCTTCCTCCATCTTCTGGCGCCACGGCGGTAGATGGATTCTGGAACAGAGACGAGGAAGCCATGAAGAGCCAGCATGGCCCGCGGCCCGGCCCCACCCACAAGGTGCCTTCTGGACTGGCTGCCCATGGCAGGTAGCCGGGGCCTTGGGAGGCAGGCGCTCCCCATACAGCCCCACAGCCGCTCCCCATTTGTCTCCCCTCACGTGGCTCTCACGCCACAGCCCCAGTGGGGAGGACCGACCGGTAGCCCCAGCCTGCAGCCAGGACGGCCGCAAGGACAGCTGCCCGCCTGCCGAGGGTCTGGTTTGGGACCACCCGAGGCTCGCATGTTCCCCCTCTCGTCCTATGCACCCGTCCCTCCGGGCGCAGGCACCAGGCGCCTTTGCACCCAGGGGGGAGGTGCACACAAGCTGTGAGCTCAGGTGACTGTCACACCTCACCGTTCCCCGAGGGGCAGCGGCTGCCACACGAGTCTACCGCCAGGCTGACCGCGGCGTCCTGCCAGTCCATCCCAGCCCCTGCCCGGCACGAGGACCCCCAAGGGCCCCTGCCCAACACAGCTTGGGGCAGGAGGAAAGCAAACAAACGGGACGCTTATGTCGGGTCCCTGTCACCAAATGCCGCTTTCACGACACGCACACAGCCATCCAAGTCCTGGGAAGGCGAGTGGCAGGCCCCCTCCCGGACGTGGAGCTGACGCGGAGCTGAGCTCTAACGCCGCGCCTTCGAATCCTGTGAAACGAGTGCCTGGAGCTGCCACCACTCACGAGTGCAAGGGCTTGGAGACACGGACGTGGACGTTGCAACAGAATGTTTTTAAAACAAGCAAACCACGGGCTCAGGCTGCAGCCTGTTGGCACCAGGTCACGGCGCTTTTGAAACCTGCTTCTCCCCCTTTCCTGGAAGGTGGCAGGCAGGCGGCCTGGTCCCCCCCCAAGGGCTCCTCCCCCAGGGAGAGCAGGGCCAGGCTGGAGGCGGAGCCAGCTCCTCCCCCCACCCACCTGGGGGCTCAGACCTCTGCTCGGCCGGCGGTCCACAGAGGCAAAGACCACCGGGAGCAGCAGCACCTGGGTCCATCTGCCCGTCGGCTCTCAGGAGGCCTGGTGACCCCCCAGGGCTTCTGTCCAGGTGACGTGGTGCATCGTCTGGCAGGTCCCTACTAATGTCTACAGGAGTGACCGTCCCCGCAGAGCCACAGGGGACACAGAGCCAGGGACGAGGGGCCGTCGAGCTGGCCAGATGGGATCACACCAGGGCTCACGGCGTGTCAGAGCCTAAACATCCTTCGGATTCGAGGAAAGCTGCCTGGGAGAGGCCGAGGGGCACCAGGGTGCCCACCTCGGCCTGCACAGAGCTAGAGGGCGGGAGGGCGGGGAACACAAGTGGCAGGCGACAGGCACAACAGCGACCCCCGGTGGCCACAGCGGCACGGCCTGGGGCCCCGCTGTGAGGGCTGAGTGTCTGCACCCCCCACGCTCACACTGTGAAGCTGGGCCCAAGTGCTGCTGCACTTGGCTATGTTCCCCGAAGGAATAAAGAGGGTTAGGTGGGGTCGCCAGGACAGGCCCTGATGGGACAGTGTCCTCGTCAGAGCAGGAGACACCACACCTCCCACCACCGAACTCAGCAGGGACGGTGCCTGTGCACTGGGAGAAACCCTGACCCCCGAGCACAGACTGCCCGCCTCCAGCACAAGAAGTGGGGTCGGCCACTTCACCGTGAGTCCAGGGTGTTGTGTCGGCCACGCCGGCTGAGGTGCCGGCCTCAGGCGCCACCCCAATCTGTCTCCTCAAAAAAATGAGGACTCTGACGTGAGGGGCAAAGGGGCTGCGCGCGGGAGAAGGGAACGCAGATGCTAACAACCCGGGGGGGGGGGGGCACTCAGGTTACAGTTGCCACAGTTCCCCTCTGGAGGCTGGAGGCCTCGGTGTCAGGCGCACGCCCACAGCGGCTCGGGCCCGTGTCCAGCACCCTGGTTTTCCTTAGGAACGGCCCCAAAGCGTGGGGTGGTGACGCTGGCAGCTCGGATGTGCCCAAGAGCAGCCGCGAAGCGCTTCCTGTAAGTGAAAGGAGAAGGTTCTCAACCTAATAAGGAGAGAAAACCCTGTGCTGGGGTTGCCGAGACCTACGGTAAAAAGGCATCTGCCGCCCGTGAGCCTGTGGAGAAGGAAGAGAAACCCGTGCCCGTCTGCTGTCACACCTCGGGCTGCAGGAGTTCCGGCCACGGCGCGTGACAAGGGCCTAGTTAGGGCGGAAGAGGCGTTGGGTTTGTGGGCGGAAGACAAACAGAAAACGTGTTCGATGGACAGCGCCGTGTTTCCCGGAAGGCACTGAGGCTCTGCGGGGACCTCGGCAGGGACCCAGGCGCAGGGACCCTAGTCACATCAAGTGGCCACGGGGGACTGCTGTAACTGCTCTAGCTCACTACTCGTTACTGTTCGGCTCCTCCCGGGCCTGGCGTGTACGTGCCCTTCACCTCAGGCGTGCAGGTGGCGGAGAGGCTGTATCTGCAGGGGCCGGTACTGCCCACAGCCCAGGCATCCACAGGGGTCCAGAAACATGACCCCATGGACCTGACCCTGCTTCCCCCATGGTCAGCATCTTGCAGGTGTCAGGGATGCTCGTCACAGCTCTCGAGTGACACTAACTCGATCACCACCTCCATCCACCCTTCAGTCCCGTCCCTTCAACTCGTCCCCTGGCCACCCAGGACCCCACAGTTAGGTTGCCACGTGCGCCCAGGCTCCTCTGGGCTGGGACAGCTGCTCAGACGTCCCCAGCTTTGACGACTGGGCGGTTCGCAGGGTGCGGGTCAGGGGTGCGTCGACCACCCGCCTCTTCCTCTTGGGATGGGGCCCGGGTAGTGGGCCCCCCTTTCCAAACACACTCAGCACCTTCCCGGGAAAACCCACATCCCTGCATGGCAGCAGCTACCAAAACCCCCGACTGGAGGGTCAGGCGCCGGCTGGACTCTTGGCTAGGAGACCCCCAGTGCAGGGCCACCCTGGACACAGCCTACGGGCCCCTGCCTCCCGAACCCGAGCTCTGGGGAGACCACACGCCCCCCACACAGGTGGGGCCACCAGCCTGCGGGCTGCCCACCCAACAGCCGTCGCTGGCCCAGCATCCAGGCTTCTGTCAGGAAAGCGGCAGCCCCACTCCCAACCTGAAGTGACAGCCGCAGCGATAAGAGGAGGAAAGGACAGTGAGTGGAGCGCTTCCGAGGGGCAGGCACAGGTCGCGGTGGGGGAGGCCCGGCAAGGAGGCTGCTACCCAGCAGTGTCCACCTTCCTGCCAGAGTGGTCTCTGGGCAAAGGCGAGTGAGCGAGTGGGAAGGGTCCCCGGGGACCGGGACGTGGGGCAGAGCTGCTCAGCCTCAGCCTCGGGGGCTCAGCCATGCCCAGCACCCACACCCTGTGGGGTCCTCCTTGTCCCCGAGTGTCACTCCAGAGTGGGGCTGTTCCACAGCGCGTGACCACTGTCCCCGGCCCGACTCTCTGCACGGGGCTGACGGCAGGTGGCAGAGGCCCAGCGGCTGCGACACCCGTGGGCACACCGGCTTCCCTCTCGGCCTCTGCTCTGTGGCCCGCAAATGCGGCACTCTGCTCGGTTGAAACTCTATAATTAGGACGCTGCAGGGAATTTTAACCAGCCGTTTCCATGGCAATCTGGCATCTTGACGGCTCTGACAAGGCAAAGAAAATACATTTAAAAAGCTGAGCCGAGAGCAACAGGCTGCAAGGCAAAGGGCGCATCTCCCAGATGCGGGGACGCGTGGCTGTGCCCTTTTCTGGGTGGCGGTCAAGGCCCCTCGTTCACCAGAAATGAGACCCTGCTGGTGACCCGCCCAGCCCAGCCCTGCTGCACCTGTGTCCCCGCAGTGTGGGGACAGGCTCGGCACACGGGGACAGTGCCACGCAGGGCCACGGAGCCGGCGAGGAGCCCTTGGACCACAGCGGCAGGAGAGGTGCCACCGTACGGGGCCGGCACACTCCCAGGTCAGCTTCCTCCTGGGAGCGACGTCCACTGGACTCTACGCCCCGGGAGGGCAGGGCCACCAGCCTTTCTCACCAGGTGGCCCCAGGACGTGGTGCGACACAGCTCATGCTAGGCAAACACTTGATTGAAAACAGTAATAAAGAAGGCCATGCTCCTGGGGCCGCGGTGTCCCAGTCACCCTGCCATGGAGACTGCCTGCAGAGACCTGGGCGTGGGGCGCAGAGGAGGGCGGGCCGGCCCTCCCCCCGGCCCCCCCCAGCCGCCTCCTCACCACCCAACTCCGTCAGTCACCGCCAGGAAAACCAACCCTACCAGGCGTTTTCAGAGGGAGGGGCTACTTGCAACAGTTCGACTTCCTAGTAACTTTTACCAGAGACACTGTCTCAACACAAATCCCGTCCCAGTGAAACGCTGGCCGGCACTTTGTGAAGACCCCGTGGGGAAATGCGTTCCGACCGCCTAGTACTTTGCTGTAGATCAACTCACACTGGCCGCAGCCCCTCCCTGCGCGGAGGCTTCCCTTCAGGGACTTGCTGAGACACACGCAAGTGCTCGGAGCCGCCCCCCACCCCGCTGGATGGGACCATGTGTCCCAGACCCCACGCTGGGGGACAAGGACCACGTGCACACGACCCAGTTACAGCGTCCGGGCGTCGCCAACCAGGCATGGGAGTCAGGACAGGAGGAGATGCTGGGGGAGGGACGTGTCCCCAGGGTGGCTGCATGTCCTCAGTGTCCACAGTTCCTTGGAGACCAAACAGAAAAAGGTCTAGAAGCTGTGAGGACCCAAGGCGATCCGGACAAAGGAACGTCTGACTCGGGCGGCCCTGACAGAGTGGGACTGGCATAAACAACAGGTCGCTCCCCGGTTCCCAGTGCTGTGGGCCGGGGACGAGACTGGGGGCTGGGTCCTGGGAGCAGGCAGCACCTTCTCGCTGTCCTCAGGCAGGAGGCTGCCTGGGGTGTCTCTTCACAGGGACGCTTGTCCCATCCTGAGGCCTCTGCCCTCAGCACCCCCAAAGGCCCTGCCTCACAATACATCCCACAGGGGGTTATGGCGTCAACGTAGGATTTTGGGGACACGAGCATCTGGTCTGCAACACTCCATTCGGCTCCGTCCCCCCAGATCTGCGTCCAGCTCACATGGAAAACAGCCACTCATCCGCAGGGCCCCGACACCCTCCCTCTGGAGTCCATCGAAAGGTCACCTAAGCCAAGGGGACGAGACTCGAGGTGTGTGTGCCCGGAGGCAGACCCCAGCCCGGACCTGTGGAAGCAGGTAAGTGACGCGGTGTGGGGACAGGCCCGGCTGCCACCCCATCCCGGCAGGGAGGAGAGGTCAGGTCCCCACAAGCCCACAACCCAGCGAGGCAAGCCCGCCCCTCGCTCTCCCCAGACCCCAAAGGAAAGGAAACATGGGGTGGGGGGGCGAAACCCAGGGCCCCTGCCGCATCCTGGGCTGCACACATGGCTCACGGCGAGAGGCCAGGACACCCGGCGGGTAGCTGCTCGCAGCACAACAGAGATGGCCGGAGTCCCGCGGGGAGACCCCTGCGGGAGACCGGGGTCCGGGGAGCCCCAGGCACTTCGGGCACGGACAGTGGTGCCAGGGGACGAGGAGCAGACTAGCCTTTGCCAGACCAAGGTGGTCTGTCCAGACGCCACCTGACAGAATAAAACTACGTCTTTCCACGAGGAAAGTCACAGCATTCGGGCCCCGCGGTTTTCCAACATAGTATCTGGTACTCATCAAAAACTGCCAGGTGGCCGAGAGACAGGCGCATGTGACCAGACAGCAGAGGTGGACTCGCGAGGGGTTCAGATATTCCGCGTATTTTAAGAGACAGATCAATGAGAGAACATCACCAGGGAGCTGGACGTATTAAAAAAAAATCAGAGTCTAAACTTCCCAGAGTCACAGAAACCCTAAGTGTGAAAAGCATGATAGTTGAAATCAGTAATTCAAGATCCAGATTTTAGAGCAGATCAGACCAGACAAGAGCCAGCGGTAGGAGGGGCCCAGAGGCCGGGGCAGAGGGGAAGAGAAGAGCTTGAAGGGCTGCTGAGGCCGGCGCCTCTGCCGGGACGCCACTCAGCGGCACTAGCGGCACTAGCGGGGGAATAGGATTCACACAGCCAGCAGCCCACGGCAATCGGTGGGGGGAGCCGATCGCCATGCTGGCGGGCCCTGGCTGTGTCTGGGAGCCAGCAAAGTAATAACTGAAGGTGCATTCTGAGAGTGTGTCTTAAGATTTCTAAGGAAGCCAGATATTTTAAATGTACATTTTTTTAAAGTATCGCTTAGCAAAGCTAACAAAAGGGGTGCAGACTAAACTGAAGGAAGGACAGAGGGGTGGGTTCCAGAACAAGACAACGACACCTTCGGACTGCGAGACAGCGTGACACACCCGTGCACGGGCTGAACGCCGCCCCTGAGGCTCCTTTGGTGGGAGCGTCGTCCCACAGCCGAAAGGTGCCGGGTTCGACCGGGTCCGGGTGCTTACAGCAGGGGCAGCAGGTCGATGCTCCTCTCGCCCCCTCCCTCCTCTGAAAGCAATGAGAAGATGTCCCTGGGTGAGGACTGAAAAAAAGACAAGGACTGTCAGCCTACATTGAAACAACTTCCGCTTATGAGAGCCGTTTCCAAGACGAGGCATCAAAAAGTTGGAAGTAAGAGGACGGGAGACACACAGCCCACGAACAGTAAGCCACCACCAAGGCTGCTATCACTGCCGGACCAGGAGCTGAAATGCCGGCCACACTTCCCATCTCAAAGAGCAGCACTCCCTGGTGACGAAAGTGTGTGCTCGAAAGGAAGACGGGAAGATCCTACATTTGTGTCACCTGATGTAAGTTAATACGAAAGAAAATACGTGAAGCAAAACTAAGAATTAAAAGATGAATTATTAATAGCAGCATCTATAGATACTAAAAATACTAATTTTTTAAAAGATTTTATTTGTTAGAGTGAGGGGAAGGGAGGGAAAAAAGGAGAGAAACATCAGCGTGTGGTTGCTTCTCACGCATCCCCCACTGGGGACCTGGCCTGCAACCCAGGCCTGTGTCCTGACTGGGAATCGAACCGGAGACCTTTCGGTTCGCAAGCCGGTGCTCAACCCACTGAGCCACACCAGCCAGGGTGATATTAGAAATATTTTAAAAGAACAGAGACATGAGCTATGTCAATGAATGTGCTTTAGACTTTTAAAAATCCTTGCAACTTACTCAGGATGACAAAAAGAGAAATACGAAACCCGAATAGATGCTTTCTTTTTAAAAATTAAACTTAGAATTTAAAACATTTCCACAAAGAAAACTCCAGGCTCAGAAGGTTTTACTGGTGAGTTCCTGGAAATACGTTAGCTACAAATAACGTTATGTAAAATCTTCACAAACATTCTCAAAGGCTCCACGCTGCAGGCCCACACACCTCCACGTAAATTAAAACGCTGATGACGACCTTACAAAAAAGGGGAGCCAGGGCCCATCTCACAAGCAGAGCTGTAAAACCACCAAACAGGACGTTAGCAAGTTGAGTCCCACAGCCTACGGAGCCGCTGACGCCCGAGCGGTTGGTGAAGGGGAGTGGTGCTGCTTCCCGTCCCGCCCCAGCACCGGTCACCTTGGTAGCAGAACAGCGGAGAGAGCTCCATGTGTGGACAGAAGAAGAAAAACCAAGCGTCTGACAAAATTCCACCCAGGACAAAACCTCTCAGCCAGGAATAAGGCAGACGCCCCCCGTGTGGTGGTGGGGGTGCACAAAGAAAGCCATCAGGCAGGCACCGCCGGAACGCAA
The DNA here is from genome assembly GCF_022682495.2 of Desmodus rotundus. Classification (NCBI taxonomy): domain Eukaryota; kingdom Metazoa; phylum Chordata; class Mammalia; order Chiroptera; family Phyllostomidae; genus Desmodus; species Desmodus rotundus. Next base: position 634,675 of record NC_071389.1, on the reverse strand, counting down.
GCTCAGCACCCCTGCCAGGGCCAGTGCCCACGGCCCTGCAGAGGGCCACTTCCTTGGGGAGAAGGATGCCACGGAGACTCGTGGAAAATCACGGTTGGGGCCCCCTGGCGCTGGCACGGGGACAGGGACCTTGGCCCTGCCTCACACCACATGCAGCTCACACAGCCAGGCTGCGACCGGCAGCAGAGCAGGGCCTGGGCGAAGGGGAAGCGTCTTCGACGGGACGAAAAGCTCTTCCGCAGCATGTCAGGCTCTGCCCATCAGGGGTGAAAAGGAAGCGGCCGGGGGAGAGAGGACACAGGTGCCGCAGCCACGGCACTCAGCCCGAAGGCGGGAAGAGCTGAGAATGGGGAAGAAGGCGAACAGCCCCGCCACATGGCTGTGACCAAGCCCATGACACTGGGCAGAAGGCACCACGCAGAAGCGGCTCCCACACGGGCGGCTGACGGTGCGAGCACAGCGGGCCACACCCTCACTGCTGTCTGAGAAGTGGGGTGTTCCTCGTGCTGGCTGCTGCTTCACTCAGACGTGGGTCTCGGGTCGCTGTGGCCACGGCGGCCCACGCTTGTCAGCCCTGGAGGGTCACTCGGGCAGAGAGTTGACGGGCAGCCCGGGTGCGTCCCCGCGGCCTCCCACACTGCTCCCAGCTCAGGCATCCTCACCTCAGTCGTCCTGCGGCTGTTGTCCGTCTCTCAGACACTCCAGCACGCAGGACGCCTCCTGCCAGGGCCCCTCACAAAGGTCACAGCCACTTCAGCTACAGGGCGGCCGCACGGTGCCCTCTACTGGTGGCGCCCAACTCCGGGGCCCTCAGCCGGACGGCGGGTCACTCAACCACTTCCCTCTCCCCATGGTTCAACACCACCCCCCGCCCTCCAATATTCGGGTCCCCTTCTCTCTGCTCCACACCTGTGACCCTGACCTTCTCCCGAGGCCACATCCTAGAACTGCTGCCCCTCAGAACCACTCTCCACAAGGAGAGGGCCCCAAACCTCCCCTCTGCCCCTGACGCCAGCCCACCCCCAAGGCAGTCACGGAATCCGGGGACTGCTGACAGCCGGGAACACCTTCCCTTGACCAACGACACTGAGACACACACACCTGCAGGTCACCGGGTCCGCAGTGGCGCCAGGGCACAGGGCTCGGCCAGCGGTGGGTGCAAGGGGCTCCCGGCTGCTCCGAGAGGGGGCTGTCATGTCCTGTGCCCCAACGCGGGGCTTTTCCACTTGAGCGGGAATTTGGGGACCCCCAGATGGACAGATGGCAGGACAGGAGGCTGGACACACATGTGCCAAATATTTGTAAATCCTGAGAAGCAAGGTTTGGGGGAGGCCTGGACCCCGGGTCAGGGATCGGGGGATCTGGCAAGTGTGGGCTCTGCCCCAGGCAGGGCTGGGGGCCAGTGGTGTGTTGAGGGGCCCAGGGCTGAAGCTGACTGTCCCAGCCGTGGTGTCAGTCGGCAGTGAGCAGACCTGAAACGCGGTAACCAGGGGAGGGGCACAGCCTGGCAGCCCTATCCTGCCTCGTCCGGCCCTGACTCAGGTGGCCCCACCCTGTCCCCCCCCCCGTCGGATTCTCCACAGACCCCTGGCAGCACCGGCTCCCCAAGACGCCCATGCTGCTACCCTGCCCACCCCGCCCTTGCTCCCTGGCTCCCATCCCCACCTCTGCTGTGGGCTCTCGTGTGGGCCTGGCCTGCCCCCCCGGGTGGTTCCCTCAATATCTTCAGTCTTTTTTCCCACCACACCCACTGTTATGGGCTGAACACGTGCCCCCCAATTCAGGTGAAGCTCTGTCCCGCCTCCTAACACCTCAGGTGATGGTGTTAGGAGGCGGGGCGTTTGGGGGTGATTCGGGGCAGTGAGGTCACAAGGGCGCCCACCCCCACTGAAACCAGAGTCTTAGAAGAGAGAAACAGGAACCCCAGGGAGAGTGCACCCCAGGGAGAGGCCGCCCCCGAGCCCGGCCCTCCGGCCTCCGGAGCCATATGACTGACTGCCGTCAGCAGGGGCTCTGCTGGGGCCCCAGAGCTGACAGGGCACCTCCTGGGCCACAACGATCTCTGAGGCTCTCCACCTGCACCCCCACATCCCACCCCCACATCCTGGCGGCTCTGCTGTCAATCAGCCCTCCCTGCCTGACCGACGTGGGGACACGTAGGCCCACCTCTCACTCTGACCCCACCAACCCCATCCGCTGCCTCCAGGACTCCCCTCCGCACAGCCCCTCGAGGGGAAGACCCAGGTGGCCATGCCTGAGCTGCTGAGACACCCCTCCAGCACCTGCCAGGTACTTCAAGTCCCCCTCCTTCACCCCCTCCCTCAGGGCTCTGCTGGTGATGGTCTGAGGGTGGGCCAGTGACCAAGGGCATCGAGGGGCTGGCAGGGCCCCAGTGCCAGGCCTGAGACTCGCGTGTCACCACAGGTGTGACCCGGCAGCAGCAGGACCCCAAGGAGGAGCCTGACCGAGGGCGAAGGTGGAGCTCCCTCCCCCAAGCAAGCCAGCAGGGCAGAGCCGGTCAGGGACAGAGAACAGGTGGGTGGCTGGCAGGGGTCAGGGGAGGCGGGAGCAGGGCTGGGAGGACCAGAAGGGCAGCAGCGGGAGATCTGTGTGCCAGAACATTCTGCACCTCGGTCGGTCACACACGCGATGAAATGACAGGGAACTGTGCATGCCCAGTGGCCACTCGCTGAGGCTGACACCGTGCCCGGCCACGCAGCAAAGCCCCCGGGAGCAGAGGGCCGGGGGCGCCCGACTCTGCTGTCCTGGCAACTGCCAGTAGCTGGTAAGGGTCTCATTTCCACTTATTCAAAAATAACCCTTGTTTTTAAAAAAATGAGGCAGTTGGGGAAACCGGTACATTCGTGACCTACTTGGAGATGTGGAAAATGACGAGCGTTTTCTGTTTTGTTTCGGTGAGACAGTGGTGCTACGGGACGCGGCCTCTTAGAGCCTTTGCAGAAACGCTGGCGGGGGGCTCGCTGTCTGGGACCTGGGGTCCTTAGGGACGGAGCTGGGGCTGTCAAACTGCGCCCCCCAATTCCCGACCCACGTAGATGCTCCAAATTTTCATACTTAAAAAAGTTCTTTAAAATAACAAGAACCTCATTTCCACTTTTCGGCTTTCACACCCACCTGAGCTGGAAAGCCGCTGGCCCCTCAGGCCACCCAGCCAGTGGGGTGGGGGGCCCACCTGGCTCTCTAACCTCAGAACCAAGCCAAACGCAGGTGAGACCCAGAGGACCGGCACGAGGACCGACGCAGGAGCCTCTGCCCCTTACCCCTCTGACGGCCTGGGCTGCGCTGGTGACCGTGGAGGGTCCCCACCTCAGGACTCCTCCTGGTCCTCGGGGAGAGCCAGGACCACCCTGGAGCGAAGGAGTATCGTTCGTGGCTGCTTAACGTCTCGAAGAAATCTTCCCGAGGCAACACCCGGACGAACCCAGGGGCCTGGCAGCCCTCAGCCACGTGACTGCCTACCCCAAACCCATGTGCTGAGACAGTCATTCAAAAGGACCTAACTGGGCCCTGGCTGGTGTGGCTCAGTGGACCGGGCCAGGTCCCCAGTGAAGACGCTCTAGAGCCAACCACACACGGATGTTTCTCTCCCTTCCTTCCCCCTCCCTTCCCCCCTCTCTAAAAATAAAAAAATCTTAAAAAAAAAAAAAAAAAAAAAGACCTAACTGGGCACCAGAACCACTGACCGCCGCAACTTACTCCAAATCCCTGCTGTAAGGAGCCAGGTGCACTCCCTCCGTCCCCGGGCTGCAAACCCCCTACTCACAGGCGTGTCCAACCTGCGGCCCAGGGGGGCTAGGAGGGTGGCCTAACACAAAATCGTGAACTTACTAAAACGTTATGAGATTTTCTTGGTTTCACTATTGTTTGTGTATTTAACGTGTGGCCCAGAGACGCCACGAAGGTGGACACCCACGGCCCTTGTCCCTGGTCGGCTGCCGGCCCGAAGTGCTGTCTACTTCCCCGGGCAGCCTGAGCACCAGAGCTGGTCAGGAGGGCCACCCGCCCCCACCTGGCCCAGCTCATTGGCTTCTGGCAGGGAGGGAGCTGTATTTTTAGACTTATTTTCCGCAAAGTTGAAAAAAATACATGACATTTCTAGGCATCTGTGGCTGCCTCAAACAAAACATAGCAAAAAATCTGCCTTGCAGCAGGCCTTGAAAAGCCCACACCAGACCCTGAGGAAAAGTGTAAATTAAAAGAGGATCTGGGTCGGAGCAGAGGGACGGGTGTGGGGAAGGCCCGGCGGCAGAGCCCTGGTGTGGACCGGCGCCGGGGCCAGCACAGCCACGGCCCTCCCCCACGGACAGAGGCGCACTTCTGTGTCCGTCAAGGGGGAAGGAGGAGCAGAGGGAGAGGAGATGGGACTGTTTCTCCACAGCCCCACCCACATCCCTCATCACAAAGATCCCTCAGACAGTGGCATGATCACCGGGACATGAAATTCATCCCACTGTGTATCCACTACGCATGTTCCGTAGTGGCTACGTGTCCTCTGTGTCCCATCAATCTGTAGCTCCGCTGCGTATCCAGACCAGTCCGTATCTGCCACGCACCTCTGCTCTGTATGTTATCGTAAGTCTATGTACCTGTTCTCCATCCACTGTGTGCCTATGCTGTATCTACTGTCTGTATCCACAATGTATCTAGTCCATGTCTACTACGTGTCTACCCCATATCTACGATGTATCTAGTCCATGTCCACAGTGTATCTAGTCCATGTCCGCGGTACGTCTAGTCCATATCTAGGACGTATCTACTACGCACCTGCTGTGTATCAGACAGTTCCAGACCAGGACGTGCCACATCTTTTCAATCTCCCAGGCCTCCAGGGAAGCAGCACCACCACCTCCATTTCACAGGGCTGCCCGCTGGTGAAACTGTGGCGATATCTGGACTCCAGGCCAGTTCTGTATTTCCAAAGCCTGTGTGATCCTTCACTCTAAGTAAAGGAGCTTCACAATGAGGGGAACAGTAGGAAACACACACACATACACACACACACACAAGTCCCACGGGCCTGGCTGAGGCTCAGGTGCTCATCCCCATGACTGTTCTCCCTTCTCTGGGACCCCTTCTTGGGGGATGTTGTGCTCACCCCACCCTACAAGGGAGGCACTGCCACCATCTGGTTTCACAGGAAGGGGGACTGGGGCACAGGGAACCTGAAGTGTGTTGTCCTGGGCCCCACAGACAGCCAAAGGAGCTGCCAAGCTGGAGTGAATCAATGAAAGAGGGAGGGCATGAGTGCGCTAACAAAACACACCCACTCAAGTGAGAACAGGTAAGTTAGCATTCGAGTCTCCTGACAGGAGGTCATCCCAGCAGTGCCAGGCAAGGCCCACGGGGGGGGGGAGGGGTGCCAGCACGTGCACAGGGATCCAGGGCCCCACCAGAAGAAGGAGTGGGGGGCACCCACTGGCCTCCCCCACTAGAGGACTAGCCAGGTGCACGCTCTTTAGATTTCATAAATCACGTCTGAGATTCAAAACAGCTTTAGTAATTAAGTATCAAAGAGGGGGCCTGATTTTCTTTTAAATCAAGCCTTTTGAAAGGCTGTAGTTTACGGGGTGGGGGGGCTCGTTGTCACCACTGAATTCAGACTCAGCTATCGTGGGGTTACAGAGTCGTCGGGTGGGAAACACCGCAAACCCCTACAGGGGGCAGGGCGGCCCTAGAGCCCTTGGTGGCTCCACAAGCACCACCTTAATGTCCTTTCTGGACTAAAGGGACAGCCGCGTCATCCCACTCGTTTCAGGGAGTCAGGCATAAGGGAGTGAGATGCACTTGCAGGAGCCCTCGGCCTCCAGGAAGTGGGATGGCGCCTTGGGGACAGCCTCTCGTGTCTCCCCGAGAAGTGAAAGGACCCACCTGGAGCACACCCTGGACACTGCCCGGGTCAGCCAGTCCCCAGAGTCAGCGAAAAGAGAGGTGCCTGTCCCTCCTCCTTTCTGACACCCTTCCTTGGAAGGCCCCACTTTCCACCCCAAGTGGAGTCCGAGCTCCTGAGCTGGGAGGCCTGTCCACAGCGTGTCCCCCAGAGCGATGGCCTCACTCTCCCTGCTTACAGCTCCAGGAGGGGGTCGGGCTTACAAACTGCCCGTAAGCTCCCTGTCACCCACATCCTTGCCCTTGGGGGCTGACACAAGAAGCCAGCATCGGACAGGCTGTCCTCGGAGAGACCAGGGTGGCATGTAGACCCAGAAGCAGAGCCCAGCAGCAACACCTGGACCTGAAGATCAGAGAGGTGGCCGGCAAGAACGGGCAGCTGGTCAGGGCCTGGGGCGGGGACAGAGAGGTGACCCGTGACCCTCAGGCGGGCAGGGTGACAAAGCGACACACCAGCACAGAAGCTGCTGCCTCCATGGAGCCCTCGTCTACAGCAGACGGTCCCTGGACATGCACATTTCCCGAGTGGCGGATTCTGGAATAATCTTTAGCAAAGTCACCTCCACAACTGCAAAGTGATACTGAACCCAGCAGAAGACAGCCACGTGCGCTGGGAAGCCACGGGCCAGCCACGGGTGCTGGGAGCCACGGGTCAGCCACCAGTGAGGATTCTCCTCATCTGCCTTCCAGCCGGGGTGTAAACAATTAGTCCGCTGGCAGCCAAAAAGTGTGTATGGTTCTTTCCGTAAAATGAAAGACAAGTTTTTCATTTTCACCAATAACTTTATTGATTTGGATATTCTGTGTATGTCAGCTCTCTCCCGTGTGATGTAAGATTGATTGTTTTCAATTAATGTCTTAATTTGATCGCCGTCAAATTCAGCCGGTCTACCCAACAGTGGAGCACCATCCAGTGAGAAATCCCCAGCACGAAACTGCGCAAACCACCTCTGACACGTTCGGTCAGTCACAGCACCTTCTCCGCACAATCTTTTTTGCATTTCAGTTGTGATTTAACTTTCTTGAAATAATAAAGCATAAGGAGCTGAAAATGTTGCTTATTTTCTTCCATCTTTGACATTAGAATAGCTACTCAAAAACTCACCGATTCTGATGATTTTTTAAATCACGCTGATGTGACTGACAGCTGTCGCGGAACAACTAACAAAATTATCTCAAATGAAGTTAAAGACGACGAAGCGCTAGTAGAGCCACTGTATGGGGCAAAACCAACGCACTTTTTGGCCGACCCAGTAATGAAGCGTTAGGGACACCGGGGGGTTCAACCAGAGGCCCGTGGAGAAGACAAAGCATAAGCCACGGTTGTGATGAGCTGCCTCAAGCAGGGTGTCTGTGCCCCGCCCTGTGGCACAGGCCCCAAGTTCAGTCCTTCCCCACAACGGGGCGCCCTCAGCCCGGTTCAGGGCTTTGGAAACCCGTTTCAAGGCATCTCTGCTCCTCGCACAGAAGCCGATTCAGCTGGACAGGGACGCTCAATGTTCAACTTAACGGGGGACCGGGAAACAGGCCGCACCCTCGGTTTCGGGGTCACTGAATGAGCGCAAAGGCTCACAGAACACATGACTAACGGACGGCCGAGGCTCCGGGGCAGCCCCCCAGGCCTGCCCTCACCTCTAAAGGCTGTTCTGTCCAGTGGGCAGGCTCTCCAGTTCCTCTGACCAGCCCCCAGTCCCGCTCAGCTGCACCAGCACTTGGAGAGCACCAGCCGCCCCTCCCACAGCCGCCTCGAGTCTGGGCCTCACCTACAGGCCCCCCCCCCTCGGGGGCCCTGGGACCAGACCCAGCTGCCCCAGCCAGAGTTTCTGTCCCGGCTGCGCCACGCCGGCCACCGACGCTAATGTCCTGGAATTTTGAAGGGCTGGCCTGTCTACGCACCTCTGCTCAGGGACCAGTGGGCCTGCTCTTCCGGCGCGGCTCCCAGCGGCCACCACTGGAGCACGCGGAATGCACGAATGAGCAAACGGCAGGGCTCTGGGAAGGGCAACTTTCCAGAGAAGCCTCAGACAGTGGCACAGCGGCCCCGTCACCAGCATCCTCGGGCTGCGATATGGCACCCTTTCCTAATCTACTGTCCCAGCAACGGAGGGGCAGGGCGGTGGAGGGGGTCACGCCTGTTCTGTGACGGGGACGGGGACGAAGCGGCTCCCGGGTCACCCCGAGCCGTGTGGCTCTGGGAGTGGGCCTCTCCCGCAGTGCAGGCACAGGTGCCGTGTTATTTGGTTCCAAGCAGCAAACTCCTGTTATCTGGTCAATTGGTGAGCAGAGCAGTTTGATCCAGGCGTCGTCCTGGAGGCCGGAGGACACCCGTGGCTCCTGTCACCGACCCCAGGACCCGTGGTCTGGGCCTTGCTCAGAGTTGAAAAACCCAACTCAGCAGCAAACTGGCCAGGAGCAGGGGCTGGTTTCACGCTGAGTCACCCACCGACCACCTCCCAACCACAGCCCACCCGGCTTCTCCTCCAGCCCGGGCACAGCCTCTAGGGGGCAGCACGCCTGCCCCGCCACGCAAGCCCGCCCCTGCGCACGGGGAGCCAGGCCGGCCTGCAGCCCACACTGACAGCACACCTCGCAATTTCTCTTTCCGTGCAGCTTCTCCAAGTGCGGAGAACTGGCCTGAAGGCCCGCACATCCCAACCCTGCATCTCCCTGAGAGAGCTGTTCCCTGGACCCTGGAGCCCTGGGGCAGGGGAGGGGCCTGAGAAGCCTGGCCCAGCTTCAGCACCTCTGTCCTCTTACTGGGGACTCCGGCTCCTGGGGACAGAGAGGGCAACCTGCTACACCCCCGCAGCCTCCACTGGCCCAGAAAACCTACAGTCACACAGGATGAAGGCCCAGCCCTGCCCGGGCCGGGCCTGCACCTGGGGTTTCAACGCAGGCTATCGCTGGGTCTCTGCCCCTCCCAGAATGAGCAAAGCCAAGCCTGTGGGGCACGAACTTTCTCAGACTGCCACCTCCTGGGGGACAGCCTGTGCCATTGGCTCTGCCACCTGCCCAGTGTCTGCCTGACCACCCCCCGGGTACACCTCACTCCACCCCAGGTCCCGGACACCACACCCCTCCACATGGTCGGTCAGGGTGGGCCCAGGACCCAGGAGCGGGCATGGCATCAGAGTGGAGAGTGGACCTTTGTCAAAATGGACAGGGGCAGGAACCACAGACATCGGGGTGGAGCCCTCGCCCCTCTGCCAGGCTCTGCACCCGCGGGTGCCCCCAGGGCCAAGCCTTCTCCCAGCAACTGGGAGGGGCTTGCTACACCAAACGCAGCCAGGGCTGGTGTCCTGACCCTCAGCCAGGATGCCACTGGGTGACGTCAAAGGACGGGCTCGGTGACAAGCACTGTTAGCACCCTTTGTTGTGAGGGCTTACACACACGCTTTCTGCACGGGCGTTAGCTAACCCGCCTCTGACTGTCCTGCCCCCGGACGCTGCAAAATGCACAAGCAAGGAGGGCTCCCGGGAGCCAGTGGACAAGCCCATTGAGCGCGAGTCTCAGCTCCTGGGTCTGCGCCCCTCCCAGGAGCACCACTTGGGGACACTCGGGCAGAGGGTTCAGCAGAGACTGAGGTCCGAGTGGCCCCCTCCCATGACCCCCCCATGCCGTCCCTGCCGGAGAAAAACTATGCCTGCGAACTTGAAAACTGGGTCTCCACCCCCTCCGACACTCTGCCCTTTGATGCTTAAAGATAATTAAACGTAAATGTTCTCTTTGCACAAGAACAGCCAGCTAAGACCCATGAGTAAATTGTGCTCGTTTTGTTTGCTTGCAGAACATCCACGTGAAGCTCACGAAGTTACACCTAAACCACCCAAAGGCTCAGGTGCGCCTGACCCGGGGGCCGCTTTAGAACCCAAAGCTCGGAAGTGAGGGAGGGTCCCGTTGACGCGCGGTCTTGGCTGGAGGGCCCAGTGGGTGCTCCCCAGAGGGCGAAGGGTGCTGAGCATCAGGCACGAGGTGCTCTGTTCCTGATGGGGGCATCCAGCCTCCCCAGCAGGCAGGGTGCTCCCCAGGGGGACCAGCAGCCTCCCGTCTGCAGCTGGGGCTTCTCTTGGGTCCCTATGAGGCTCGAGCCTCGAGCGGCCCTGCCCCTGTGGTTCTGCCACATTCTGTCCTCACGGGGATGCGCGTCCCACAGGAAAACATGGAGGGGGGGCTGCTGCTAAAGCAACCAAGGAAACTGGGGGAGGCTGGACACAGGCGAGCGAGAAAGCACTGGGCGGCAGCTGCCGGCTGACCCGCAGGTCAGGTGCCCGGGCAAGGACACAACCTTGTGGCAGCCTCTGCTGGGCACGGAGGGCCTGACCCTACCTGGACAGGGAGGCCCTCGCAGGCTCCAGGTGCCTCCCAGCACAACAGGGCCTCTTCCTGGTTGGTGAGATTTCATAAAAATCAGCTAATCACCATCTGGGATAACACCAAACGGCGAGGAAAGGAGGAAACAACCGTCCACACTCATGCGGACACCGCGACACTGGGCCCTCCACCCCAGAAGGTCGGTCAGTACGCACCCCGTGTGGTCTGTCACCACACCCACCAGGACGACTCAACAGCAAGAAAGTGGGTGACCAGCCCCTTGGCCACAGGCAACACACATGTGGCCAAGGGGCTCCCAAGCAGCTCAGCGTCACGGGTCACCATGGAAATGCGCCCCGAGCCACAGGGAGGGGCCACCTACACCCCCAGGACGGCAGCTACTGGAAAACGTTAAGTTTTCATTTCTGTTCAGAGGACACGAGTGCCGGCATGGAAGGGGCGAGACCTTGGGCACCCCGGGCACTGCTGACGGGGGCGTGGACGGGGCAGGCGTGACAGAAGTGGGGTGGTGGGCACTCAGAAATGTCAACATAGAGCAAACCCCACGACCCGGCGACCCTGCTTCTGGGTGGGCCCCCAGCACTAAGCAGGGGCCCACGGGGACGTGCACCCAGCGTTCGGAGCAGCGTCACAACCGCCAGAGGCAGAGACCGGCCAGGTGTCCACCTGCAGAGGACAGGGAGCAAAGCCAGGCGCACATGCCCCGGGACGCCGTCCAGCCTCAGGAAGGAAGGAAGGAAGGAAGCTCCGACAGACACTCCACCACGGATGGGCCGGGGGGCCGTCATGCTGAGTGACAGGAGCCAGGCCAGACACAGCAGGACGCGAGCTGCGGGACCTCTCAGGTGCGGTCCAGGGCGGGGGGCGGGGGGGTGCGCGAGGCGGCCCCACAGGCGCAGGAAGCAGGCAGCGGAGCCCGGGGCTGCGGGTGGGGGGTGTTTCATGGTGACAGAGCTCCCGTCTGGGAAGACGGGAAGTTCTGGACGCTGGACACAGGGCCCTGGTGCAGGGGCTCAGGCTGCGCCCCCTCGGTCAGCAGGCTTCTCTCTGGTGACTCACACCATCCGGCACGAGCCCTGAATTGGGAGGTGGGTTCAGGGGGCCGTGCAGTGCCCTGCGTCCCAGCAAACAAGTACCCCGCACCTGCGCCAAAAATTCTTAGACAACCAAAGTGTATTTAGAACTTATTCCTATTCCTTGACAGAGCGACTGTCCTTCTGGGACTCTGCACCAGGGCAATGAAACGGAGTCCAGGACTGCCTCCCAGCAGCGGTGCCTGTGGGCGCCGTCGAGGGGACACACTGGCCCTGGGGCGGGGGGAGCCGTCAGCGGGCGAGGGCGAGGGCCCACCGCCCAGGGCAGGACGCTGGACTCGTAACGGGGGGAACGGTACCTGGCCTGAGACCGGCCTTCCTTCACATTAATGAGCACGAGAGGCTGCTCTCCCGGCAGCGCCACGAAGGGCGATTCGGGTTCTTCCCCAGCGTTTACACGCGTCTCAACTTCCCCGTGGTCGGCGTGCGCTGCTTCCACAGCCAGAAACACCGCTTCAAATACAAAGTGCAAAGTCCTTCCTTTCTGGTGCTGCCTGCATCCCCGACACGGCTCCACTGTCCCCTCCCCAGTCACCAATGCCAAGGGGCGCTGCAGCTGTGAGGGCTTCTGGGCGCCAAGCACCTGGCCCCCAGGTGACCTGGCGGTGCGGCCTGACCCAGAGAGCTGGGGAACCACCGCTCGGCTCGGCCCGGCCCAGCCCAGCCCGGCCGAGCTGCTGAGCCCTCCCTGGCCATCCTGGGCCTTGTGACCTCTGGAGGCACCTGGTTCGAGGAGCCAGGTGTCCACCACTGGTCCCTGGAGGACGTCCAGTAAATGCCCTGTGAGGACACACCGAGATCAAAGCAGATGGCTCCCCTCGCAGAAGCCACACAGGGTGAGGGGGTCGAATGGCTCATGAGCTGGGGAGAGGGTGAATGGGGTGAGCCTTCAGAGGGGGGCAGGACCTCCGAGCAGACACTCCAGGGAAGGAGGAGGAGGGGAGGCAGGGCTGGGTCCTGAGGGGCCTGCGGACCAGAGAGACCACAGATTTCGGGGTGGGGACCAGTGGGGGAGGGGCAAGAGTGGAGGTGGGGGCCTTATACAGGGGGTGTATGGCCCAGAGGGCTGTTTATAGGTCCCTTTGGCCTGTGGGGCAGGGCCAGCAGGTGAGGGAGGCGCAGCCTGGGCCGGGGAGGTAAGGAGGCCAAGGGGAGGGACTGGCAGGGCCCTGCCACCCCCACAGCCACCCCACACTGGGCAGCACACAGGGCGGCTGGAGAAAGCCACTATTCAGATACAGACCCTGGAGGACAAAGACGCCTTCACACCATGTGTCTGGGCAGCCAGCACGTGCCAGTCACCACACGGCCTGTCCCTCCGGCCTGTCCCCCTCGAGGCCAGCCCTCCGGCCACGGGTGCCTCAGCATGGAGCGGGCTGGGCTCCCCGCGCTGCTTCCAAGACACAGACCCGGTGCTCAGCTGACCGTTCCGGCCACACTCTCCCACCACAGACAGAAGGTGGCGGAGCGTCTCCCACCTTCTAGACCCTAGAGTGCTAGGGTCAGGAGAGGACCACCTGAGCTGCCCACCGGGGCTTTTCACAGTGGATCTTCTCGGCGACCCCACACGCTGCTCAGGGGCCGCCTGACACCCTCTGCTGACAGGGCACCAGCCCCTTCTGGGCGGTGGGACGGGACCACAGCAACTTCCGCAAACACAAGGGGTCCCTCTGAGCACAGGTGTCATGTGGGTGGCCCAGGAACCATCTGGCATCCCAGGACGCCGTCTGTCCGAAAGCCTTGACCCCTCAGCCCCTGCCTCCCAGGGCCCACCTGTGTGCTGCCCACTGGCGCCCAGCGCCTGGCCCAGCCTGCAGGCCCACTCCCAGCGGACCACTCCCAGGCCGCATCTTCCCCGTCGCTTTCCCTGTGTTTAGACGCACAAATGCCACTGTGTCCCCATCGCCCACAGGACTCAGGCTGCGACAGGCTGGGCAGGGTGCAGCCCGTGGGCTGCACCGTGGAGCCCAGGTGAGCAGTGGGCCATGCCGTCTGGGTGACGCATGTGCCCCTGTGGTGTTCGCACAGCGACAGTCACCTGACGACAACCTTCTCAGAGTGCGCCCTTGCAAGGAGGTGGGCAGCCATCACTCAGACACTCAGAGCCTTACCGATCTGCTGAGACACTCTGTGCGGCAGTCACCAGGCGCCCACCTCCCAGGCACGAAGCAGAGCGGTTATTCTTTATAAAAATCATAGCTAATAAAAGAACTGTGTGACGTAACTGTGTAATAGGGCGTCTGCGGGCACAGGTCTGCAGCTGGGCTACAGGCAGCTGGTACTTCCGGGGATGGGTTGTGTTTTACGCATTTCCACGAAAATATGGCGTCACCCGCATTTCGTGCATCTCTGAAAACCACAGCGTGAAGAACCCGCTGACACCGGTGCTGTGCCGAGGACCGGGCAGCGAGCGGGAAGGTTCCAGTGCAGCTGCCACCTCCCAGCACGCTGCAGGTGGGCCGCCATGCACAGGCGCTCGCAGTGTTCTCACGGGACGGAAAGGGAAGAAACCGAGCGTCCCCCCAAATTTGAAAAACAACCCTAAAAACGTATGTGATCGTACAATACTACTTTGGGAGGCTGGAAAATTTCTCCTAAATGCCCCAAAAAGTAAAATTTGGACAACTATATTACAGGGATGACTCAGGAAGTTATCTTTGAGGTTTCTCTACAGAAAATACCGCAACATTGTCACAGGAGACCGCCAGGTGTTTGCAGCTAGAAAATACTCGGGACGAAGTGTTACAGGGTTATCTCGCAATGTTATTTTCCTGGATTTTGGGATGTTCTTGGTCTTTGAAAATGTATCATTTATTCTGGTTTGTATCTCATTGTAAGTAAGTATCCACATCGGTGCAGTAAAGAAGTAGAAGAGTTGAGACAGTAGCAGAGGGTAACTCCAGGCACCCCTCTGCAACCAGAAAGAAAACACACACAGCTATGCGGACAAAAAGCAGCCCAGGAAGGAGAGGACCAGGAGTGACGCGAACTGGGGGCAGGCGGGGGCACCGTTCCACAAACAGCAGTCTTTCCATGTCATCGTTTTTGAACTATGTAGATACTTTACACAATCCATAAGTGAAGTTAAAAAGGATAAGGGAACTTCCCTGAAACCGCATGCAAACAAATCAACACGCCCAGTGACTGCCGAGCTGTCCCATGGCCCCCACGAGGACGGCACCCCCGTTAGCTCCCGGACCCCACGCCCACCGCACCTGCAAAGGCCGCAGCCTGAGGACAACAGACCCCGGAGGGACCCCACCGTCCCTGCACGGCGGCTCTGACCCTGCTCTGTCCAGGTGACAGTGACCGCCCGCGAGCAGGTAGACGGGCCGGGGCACCCAGATGGACAGGAAGAGGATGGAGATGGGGGAGCTGGGGGACAGGGCTGAGCTGGGAGCTCGGGCGCCCGGGGCCCCAGTTTCCAAATTCCTTCTCCCCCAAAAGGAAGCAGCTCCCAGGAGAGACGCCTGTCCCAGGGCATCCAGGGCCCCCGTCCAGGGTCCTGGAGGCCCCCGTGCCAGAAAGTGGGGGACACTCAGGGGAGGATGGGAACCGCCAAGAGCACATGGGACAGGATACGCAGATGGCGCACCGCAGCACTGCCACTCGGAACCCATGTGACTTCATTAGCCAGTGCCACCCCAGGTGATTCAATAAAACTAAACGCACACTCGGGAGCAGCTGACAGAGGCTCCGCCTGCCGAGCAGCAGGGATCGTGAGCCTCAGGATCAGTAAGGACGGAAACAGGTTTTAGCAAACTCAGCTTCAGAACCCTCAGTCCCACCGGGTTCCGAGTTTCAGACGCAGCGGGGAGAGGGACAGCCCTTCCTCACAGCACGTGCCGACTCATATGGGTAAAGGGGTGATGGAAACAGCCTCAGCCACTTTGGCACGACCTTGACCTGGCACAGCCCTAAGGGGCTGCGGGACCACAGGGGAGGGGGTGCAGGGCAGCAGCAGCCCAAGCGAGATCTCTGCTGGCACCGGCTCCCAGCGCCTCCACATGACAAAGCGTTCTGAAGGAGCACAATGAACAAAGCACTCTCGGCAAAGGGGAGGTTACAGGCGCTGCGGCAGAAGGCTGGTCCTTTGGCCCTGTCGCCGGCCGGCATGGGGTCCACAGGTAGCACCCAGGACTGCCACTCCTTGAAGCCGTGCTGGCGCCGGCACAAATGCACCTGGAGCCCCACCACTTGGGATGTCTGTGCGAGGGTCACCTGCTTCAGCCTGGCATCCTGCCCGGAGGCCGGCACCAACCACGAGGTCGTGGGGCCACAGCGCGACTCCGTGCCTGCTCTTCCCTTCACAGGAGCGCTCGGAGCGCCGAGTGTGCCCTTGCGAGGAGGCGGGCGGCCGTCACTCAGAGCCTTACCCATCTGCAGAGACGCTCTGTGCGGCAGTCACCGGGCGCCCACCTGCCAGGCCCGAAGCAGAGCGGTTAAGTGCTCCGGGGACGCTTTTCTTGTCAGAACAGACACCACATGACGGAACACAGTTTAATGACTCAAAAGCTAAGGGTCAGCCTGTTCCTGGCCTCGGCCACACTGCTCCCCACAGTGCCACGGCCTACCCTGAGCTGGCCCAGACACCCCGGGACGGGCCTCCGAGCACCACCCAATGGCCCTCACCCCCCGGCTGAGGGCATGCAGCAAGGGGGGCGGGCAGCCTCACATCAGTCACATTGGGGTGCAGAGAACACGCCTGCAAAACTCATCCTGCCTCAGGGCCAGGCCCCCCAGGCCTCCACGTGCTGATGGAGTGTGGCCTTGACCCCGTCGTCCCCACAGGCGTCCCCAGCTCAGACAGCAGGCATGTGGGCCCCCAAACAACAGGGCGCAGGGAGCTGGCTGCGCCCAGTGAGGTCTGGCGACCACAAGGGTCCCAGAGACACCTGCAGGGGAGCCCCAAGGGCAAGCCACGCCGTCACGGCAGGGAGCGGGCGGCGGCGCCTCCTCTCAGGGGCATGGGCTCGAGGGGATTCTCACCGGGCTCTCACAAGGTCCGCGGGACTCAGTGAGCCGAGGCCGTACTGATGTGGTTCCAGGGGCCACAAGCTGTTGAGGAAAGACCATCAGCCACGGTAGGGTGGCTCCGTACGTGGGGACCCATCCTGCGCACCAAGAGGTTGCGGGTTCGATCCCCGGTCAGGGTACACACCTGGGTTGCGGGTTCAGTCCCCGCTTGAAGCACGTGTGAGAAGCACTCGACGGACGTCTCTCTCACATCAGTCTCTCTCTCTCTCTCTCTCTCTCTCTCTCTCTCTCCCCCCCTTCCTTCCTCTGTGTGAAATCAGTAAGCGTGTCCTCCAATGAGAAGTTAGAACAAACAAAAAGGACTGCTTGGCGGGTTTTAGAGGAACCCCAAAGAAGAACGTCCACATTTACCTGTTGAAACGCCCCAGGCTTTTCCAAATGCTGGATGGCCCGTGGCCACAGGAGCCGGACCAGCACCGTCACCGAAGGCGGCGGGGCAGACGGGACCAGTGGGCCGGAGGCTGCCACCGGCAGGCTCTTTAGACGCCACCGCCTCTCCCTCAGCACTTGCTGTATTTTGCAGAATCGTCGTGGTTCATTACAAAGGTGGCGTCTTTAGAGTTTTAAAGTGATTTTTAACTTTTTTAACCCTCACCCAAGGATATGTTTATTGATCCAGAGAAAGAGGGAGCAGGCAGAGAGAAGGAGAGGGACATCGATCCCTCGCCTCCCGTACGCACCCCGACTGGGGATCAAACCCTCAACCTTTTGGTGTACGGACCACGGTCCGAACAACTGAGCCACTGGGCCGGAGCGATGGGTTTAAAATTTTAAATGAGTGAAGTAATAAATATTTCTCATTCTCAATTTGAAGTATAGGAAACACTGGCAGGTAAAGCCCACCTACACCAGGGCTCTTTGACACGACTGTCACGAGTGTGAGGTGGCCCCGAGCATCAGAGGGCCGCCAGTAGGCGGGTGGCTGGCCCAGGAACAGCAAGGGATGAGGCCGCAGGAGGAGCAGCGTCCCCAGTCCGCACAGCCAGGTGGGGCCTGCCCACACCCACCGCCCCGTGCCTCCGTTCCCCCAGGGAGCCGGCCCCCGTGCTGCCAGACTGACCCAGGAAGGGAGTGTTTAACGCTGGTCTCCACAGTGTGACCACGGAGATGGAGCTTCACGTCCGACCCATCGAGGTTCCAGAGAGGAGGCGGGAGTGTGAAGGCAGGCAGACGAGGGGCGGTGGGGACAGCGCCATCCAGGGAGTGGACACTGTCCCTTCACGTGCGTCTGAGTCTGCTGCCTGAAAGCGGCCTGCTCTCTGGCTCAGGTGTGTAGTACCAAGTGTCACAGTGCCACTCACAATCCGGCGGCCGGAGCCCCTGTGAGCCGTGGTGATGAGCCGAGCAGAACCCCGTGTCCGTGTCCCCTTGTTCTCCGATGGAGGAGCCTGTGGCCAGGGGACAGTGGAGGGGCAGGTGCCAGCTCTGAGCCCTCCTGAGTGTGCCCCCAATGCCGCCTTTGGGGACATCAACGTGTTGCTGTCCCAGGGTCTCCTTTCTTCCCCCAGAGAGCTGGTTAGTAGACGTTCCCAGCATGCCCTGCCCACGTCACGGAAGCCGTCCCCCGGATGGACGGCCAGTGAGTCTCCCTCGCACCCCCCCCCCCCCGCCCTGTGGATACGGCACCACCGCGTTTACTCCCTCCTGTCGGAGGCGGCCGCTCGAGAGCCCGCTCCACGCAGTCCACCCTGACTGCCACCCAGCAGCCCCAAGTCCCTGTGTGACTGCGCCTCGGGACGTGCCACCCGGGTCCCTCTGCTGCAGAGCAGGAAGAGGCGCGGTTGAGGCGGCAGCGGTCCAAGGAGACCCTCCGAGCAGCCTGGGCGTCCATCCCGGGCCACTGTGAGGCATCCAGTATGGAAGTCCAACTGGAGCTACCACGCCGGGGCTGCCCGCCTGGGTGTCACGGCCGACAGGACACGGACGCACTCACAGGGAGGGGGCGGGGGGACCGACTGGAGCAGAGGTCGGAGGGACACCCTGTCTGGCGCGAGAGCGGGCGAGTCTGCGCCAAGGAGCCCGCACGGCCAGCGGCTCCCCCTCATGCTGCCTGGATGAGGCGTGAAGAGGGCAGCGGGGAAACTGAGGAAACCTGCAGAGGGCGGCCCTGCGCTGACGACGGTGTCCATGTCCGTCTGTCTATGGCAACGGGTCCCCACACTGCTCCTGGCGTCTATCGCCGGGAGCTCCTGTGCTCCGCCCCCTCTTCCACTTCCCTGTAAACCCCAAACTGCCCTAAAGTGGGAGGTCTCCAACAAACACACGAACCTGTGTCATGGCAGCCCCACCCGAGGGGCCGAGAGCCAACAGCAGCACCGAAGACGACAGGCCTCTGGCCTTGTGCTCAGGCAGGGAGACTCCACGGTCAGGGGACGACACCCTCGGGCCAGGCTGGTCCACGGGACCCACGCACGTCCACCTGCACCGGGCAGCCCGGCCCCGGGGCCAGGGCCCGTGTGATGGAGCCCCGGCGAGCAGAGCAGGGACACCACGGCCACACGGGTGACCTGGCTTCCTCCCCGGGGTTGGTGGGCGGACGAAACACCGACACGCCCACAGCAGCGAACACGACAGGGCGGCAGCACCTCAACGGATGCCAGACAGGCGGCGACTGGGAGACCGAGCAGGGCCAGACCCCGAGGGCTCCAGGGGCCGGGAGCTGGGGCGCCCTCAGCACAGGCTGCGTACCTGTAAGGAGGGGACCCCCGTCTGCAGGCGGCCAGTGGGAGGAGGGCTGAGCTTGGGGGGCTCCCAGGGACAGGCCCAGCCAGGACCAACCACGACATCCAGCAGCCTCCCAATGCCCGCCTGTCCATGTGGCCAGACGACCCGCGGTCACCGCGGCTGAGGAAAGCCTCCCGGGCCAACACCAACCAAGAAGAGGGACCTCGCTGGAAGCAGCGGTGTAAGGACCCAAGAAAACACTGAAGGGAGACTGGGCTGCTCCCTGTGCCACCGTGGTCCCTTGTCAGGTGTCCATGCCTCTCTGAGTCCTGGCTGCAGGGCGCGCACTTATTCAGTCCTCCACCGTGATAGTCACTGCATTCCTGTGGGGGCGTGAACCACAGGGCGGAGCGTGCTGGAACCAGGTCGCAAGGCCCGCAGAGCAGGGGCCCAACGCTGGCAAAGAGTGTGGACTGGCCCGGCCGTGGGGGAGGAACCCCGCTCCTCCACACACGGACCCCCCTGCACCTCAGGGGTAGTCACGCCCCAGAACAGGGCCAACGGCATGCACCTCGTGGGGCAGGGAGGGCCACACACGTGCACACACGTGCACCTTAGAGTCACAGGTATGCTGAGTAGCTTACAGAATCACTCTCGTGCAGGGCCGAGACTCACAGCCTCAACCACAAGGCGTGAGCGTCCGCCGCTGAGGCAGGAGCAGTGGAGCAGGGCTCCACTGTCAGAGGGACCTGGGGGCTCTGGGAAGTTAAAAGCTAGAGACAAGACAATGACCTTAACAGGTGCTTTGGACGGAGACCCGGAGCACAACCTGGAGAATAACGTGGGCAGAAATGCAAAACAGACAGGAAACCCAGAGGCCAGCCGGGCAGAAGCCGCAGAAAATCACACCGAGGAAACGGCGGAACGGAACCCCTGCCGCCACGCTCCGAGTCCCCAGCCCCAGAGGGAACCGGCGCCACATCACGCACCTCGAGGACACGGGAGGCCTAGGCGCTGGGCAGTGTTGGGAGGAGAAAATGCACGAAACTCAAGTGCCTTCTGACTGCTCTGTCCAGCCGAAGCCGAGGCAAGAGAGTTTCCCGCCCGAGTTCCATCCCACTAAATACATGGTCACCCCGCCTGCAGCTGAACCACAAGCGTCTTCAGACTGGGTCTCAACACTGGCTCCCGCGCGCATTTCCCAGACATCCTGGCAAAAGTCTTAACCGGAGATTAAACCAAGAAAGGGCACGGGAGCCAGGGATGGAGGGAGCAGGCAGAGGAGAGGCGCAGGGGGCCCTGGGGCCCAGCACGGGGGTGGGGGCAAGGTCGCCAAGAAAGATGTCGTCGGCACTGGGGGGCCGCACATCCGGGGGAAAGATTACAGGCAGAGTTTAGAGGGGACTTCTAGAAAACCCTGAGAGAAAACCGTGATAATGTAAACACTCAGTAGATAATCAATAGACGGTGACCTGACCTGCGGGGGGGCAGAGAAGGGCTAGCTGAGCAACACGTTCCAGAATTCCAAAGATGAGAGGGCCGAGAAACACCCCAAACGGAAATATCTAGAAACGGCAGCATAAATGTGTTAACTCAGGAATCTGGAAATAAACACCAAGAACCTGCTACGACAGGAAGTGAACCCCTGGGGGGGGACAGAGGGGATCCCTGTTCTCTTTTAACACCACACAGGATGACTCAACACCTCACAAGACACATATGCCAAACTCAAAATCGTACTCAGAATGAGAACTTCATGCACAAGCACTTGCAGGGGCGGCCAGGCGGGGGTGGGCGCTCGGCGCCCTCACCACGCACCGCAGCCGGCTGCGTCCTGCTGCAGACCGAGCCTTTCGAAACCTCCCACAGAAGGACGTTATGAAGAGGCAACGTGAACAAGACCCCAGACCCACTCCACCCGCCAGGCGAGACAGCAGAGGGGACGATCCAGCTCCCACCCCACCCTGGCTCTGTGGGCACGAACTTTCCCTCGCCCAGCAAGAGCATGAGGAATAAAACGAAGCTGAACCACAGCGGCAGCACCTGTGACCCAAGCGCCCACCACGGACCCGCTGCCCTGCCCGGGCAGCGCAGCGGGCCAGGGCGTCCTCCTGATGCGCCAAGGTTGCGGGTTCAATCCCCAGTCAGGGCCCGCGTCAGTGAGTGGGACAAACCAACGTTTCTGTCACTCCCTTACTCTCTCTCTCTCTGCATCAACTGTTAAAAATTAATTACACAGCCAGAGAGTGAGGCAAACTCGTTGTGAATAATTACTGTTTGGGACAAAACAAAATACTTATAAAAAAAGAAGAGAGGACTTGTCGTAAGCCCAGCATTCTTGCCTCTCCTGACTCCGAGCCTTCCGTGGGGACAGCAGGCCCGTGGGCTCCCGGGGTGGCCACCCGGGGGGTCAGAACAGGGCTGGACCAGCCTGGAGGCCTTGGAGACACAGAAGGGAGAAGAAGCCAGTCATGAATGAGGCGCCCTGGCTCAGCGCATTTGGGGTGGTCCAGAAAATAAACTGCTGTGTCCCAATACACCGGCAGGGTGTCGCCATAACGTCATCACCAAGAACAATGCTGGAGGGGTAACTGGTGCCGGGGGGCTATTTTGAAAGAAGCTTCCCCTCCCCTCCCGTAAAGCAGCAAAAGTTGCGAAGGCCTGCTTCATCCGAACCCAGGGCTGGGGCGGGGGAACAGCACACGCAAAGGCCCAGCAGCAGCGAAGGGGAAGCAGATGGTGCGGACCGCTGGCCGGGCCTCTGACGCAGGTCTCCCACAAAGCCCAGAGAGGAGACTTCGGCTGTCCTCCAGGTGTGAACACAGGCACACCAGACCCGGAACGGAGGCTTCTGCTGGACGGGACGGGCGTGGCCCTGGCTCTGGAGAGTGGCCGTCCAGGGGAATCCCTCCACTCCAGGGCTGCCCCGGCTCAGCGTGTCCGCGCTCCGAGTCAGTAAAGGAGGCACCTGCTACCCGAGTCTTTGGGTCCTCAGCAGAGGTCGGGGCCTGACCCCGAGCCCTGCTGAGCTGAGACCTGAGCGTGGGCCCCGCTGTCTGGGTGAGCAGCCTCGCCTCCACCTCATTACCGGGACCCCACGAAATGGGAAGTGTCCACTGGAACACAGACTACTCTGATGGGGTCCCCAGCAGATCAACGCTGGGTGGTAGGGAGGCCGAGGGTGGCACCCACTGGTGTGCCCTGGTGGGACTGACGGGGTATCTCCAGGGCCCCATGGAGGGGCAGCCCGGCAGCCTCGGAGGGCAAGTGCGGGCTCACGGTCGGACAAACAGCACACGACTCCTTACGTAACTGCCAGCAGCTCAGAACTTTGTGAAGGCGCCTGGTTGGTGGCTGGCAGCTGGGACAGGACCACAGCGAGTCCACAAGCATCTGACCAGGACCCAGGGACAGGTGACAGGCAGCCACAGCCCCATCTGCCAGCACCAACGCAGAAAGGGGACGTTTCTTTTAGAGAGGTGCCGCTCCAGCCTGTCCCTGTTCACAGCTCTGACTGGACCTGGCCGAGGCCCCGCTCTGGGCCCCCCGTCCCAGCTCCGAGTCCCGGGCAGCAGGTCTGTGCTCTGGGGGTTCACATCAGCCCCGCACGGCCAGCGTGCGGTCACCCGAAAGGAAAGAGGCCGAGCTGTCCCGAGGAAACCATGACACAGCTAATCTCTGCCCACCAGCCGGCTCGCGGGAGCCGCCACCCGCGCCCCTCCCGACGCCCCAAACGCAGCCCACGCTTCATAACTCAAGGGTCCAAAACAAGCCAGGGGCCCCGCGACCGGCGGGCTGCAGAGCAGGCCCTTCTGCTGCTGGGGGCAGGGTGCACCCTGCTCCCAGGGCCCCTGCACCCCTCGGCCTCCCCAGCCCCCACCTCTGCACACACGCACGGCCCTATCACCCCAGCCCCCCATCAGCCTGTGGGGGGCTGCCTGCTGCTGTTGGTGTTTTCACAGGAGCACCTTGCAAAATGGACGTCAGAAACGCACCCACACCCCACCTCCCGCCCGCGACGCAGCCCCAGCCCCCCGCAGCATCTCTACCTCCAACCATCTCGGCGGCGAAGCGGGCGCCCCCACACACATCGCCTACGAGGACCCTGCAGCCAGCGCACGTCAACACTGGCCTCGCCGTGTCGCCGATGCAAACCGGAGCCAGGACCGGCTGGGGCGGCGGGAGCCGGAGCCTGGGGCGGGCTGGGCCGGGGGAGCAGGTGCTGCCTCCCCGGGCTCCGCACTGCACGCTGTGGCCAGGGACCTGCCACCGAGGCACTGCCGGGCGGGGAGCCAGGCACGCACATGCCCCTGGCCCGCCACAGACAGCAGGGCCGCCCCGGGCCCCTGCGGGGCTCCGATGAGGATGCGGCTATTTCCTGCCCCACAGCCGCGCCGAGGGGCCTGGGCGCAGACCCCGTCTGGGGAAACACGCTGCCTTCACAGCCCCTGCATCAGCTGCTCTCCGGGCCCATCCATCAGCCTCAGGAACGAGGGCCCCCACGCTCCCCCGCACGCCCGGCACCCCGTCTGCTGGAACATCTGTGCAGCAGCCGGGAGGCCAGGGCCGCAGCTTGGCCCAAGAGCGCTCGGCCTGCCCTGGCCGCCACACGCAGCACTCACCCTTCCTCCTACGCCTCCGCCTCCGCCTCCTCCGCACGGGCGCCTTTATGCTCTACGGGGCAGTGGGCGTGAAGGCAGGCATTTTCCTGCCCTTTCTCGCCAGGGGCTGCCCTCCGTCCCCTCGACCCCACAGCGGGCGGGTGGGCTCCCAGGCCGGGGCGGCTACCGAAAGGCGGGCTAGCCGGTGGTCCCCCACCTCTCCTGTCCCTGCCTCCTCAGGTCTCCAGGCCCGGTGGTACCGGCTCCCCTGGGGAGCTGGAGCCGGCAGCTGAGGCACCAGCGAAAACACGGCCTGGATGTCGGGGAGCTGACGTCACATGAAAACAAGCGTCTCTGTGCGGAGCCGGTCCTGGGAGCTGGGGCGGCCGGAGGAGGCGGCTCAGCCCCTGGGAGTGCGGCGTGCAGTCTAAGGGGCACAGAGCCCCGCTGGCCAGCACCCTCCAGCCAGGATGCAGGGACACAGTGGCCACCCAAGTGCAAGTGACCTCTGACCGCATCCACAGAGGCCAAGAACGGACCCAACATGAATCCTCGAGGGGCCTGAGCCGGGTGACCTGGCGGTGGGGGGACGGGGGTGGGGGCAGCAGTCAGGGGGGAGGGGAAAAGCCGTGAGTCCAGTCAAAGGCTGGCCAAGCCTGGGGCGGGTGGCCTCCTGAGGCTGTCACCGCTCTGGGGGGCACCAGGAAGGGCAGCGGGGGACACCCCACACACAAGGGGGTGAGAATAGAGGGCTGAGTGACTGAGCGCTCACACACCCAGCAGCCTAAGGTGGGAGAGGCCCTGGGACCCCATGCAGGGCCTCACACGCTGCCTGTGTCCAGCCCGAGGCGGCCAGAGTGGACCCCCAGCCAGGACGGACAGCCTGACCCTCCTCCTCCCAGGCAGGGCCCCCCCTCCACCTGGCCCCAGTCCTCACGCAGCACCGGAGCCCAAGCCCATTTCCTCAAACCCAAAACACACGCAGGAAAGTCGGGGGGCCTCCAGCCACCCAACACCGCCCAGCGCAGTGCCACCTTGCGTGACAGCCTTCACTCCGGGGGCACAGACATGAGGGAACGTGCCCACCCCCACCTCCAACAACACCTGCTGCCATGAGGGGCCCGTGTGCAGGCAGCGAGCGTCCCCGCGGGAACCTCCCGCTCCCCTCGCTCCCCTCAGGGGCGCGCAGGGGCCGGCCTGCAGGTCTGCATCGCCGTGTTCAGCAGACTCTGGCGGAGGCCTGGGTTCGAACCCCGGCTCCTCCGACGCCCGCCGTGTGCCCCAAAGTCACTGTGGAGCGCACTCGTGAGTGGCCCGCCATGCGACAGCCTCTCACAAACGTCAGGGTGTGCACACAACCCTCAGGGGCAGGTCCCCAGTGTCCTTTACTGGAAACGCAGGCTCGCAGGCTTCCCCACCAACAGGCTGCGGCCCCTGTGGTTTCGATCTGTGGAACAAAATCAAAACAGTGACACTTCAGGAAGCGTGGGAACAACACGACACTCCACCACGGCCGGGCAGACTCACCATCCGCGTGCCGTGGCAGCCGCTCTCGTGCCACAGGGGCAGCCAAGTGGCTGAGACAGACCGCACGGTCCGCAGAGCCCTGAGTGCACTGGCCGGGCTATCTCAGCAGAGCCAGCGACGACCCCAACCAGGTCTGCAGTCAGGACTGCTGGAGCTCCCGGAGCACTCGAGGCTCCTGGGAGAGATGGACGGGGCGGGTCCCATGTGAGGGGCCGCACGTGACGGGCGCGTCACCCCCAATCCGTCCAAAACGCGGGGTCTGCAGGACGCTAGAACACCCCCGCTGACCTGGCAGGTTGCTGGTTTTATTGGAAGCCTGTTGTAGGTGTGAAACTAGCTTCTCCCGTTAGTTGCAAATAGTTTGAGACAGAGATGAACGAAACTGGGTGTTTACTGAAAAAGCAGACATCCCGGTGGTGCCCGGGAACTGCAGGTGTGAGAGGTTGTGTCGGGGGGACCCACGGTGGCTCCCGACGGCCTCCGCCCCCGACGACAAGCTGCTGCCAGAGGGGCCGAAGGGCACAGGGCAGGGAGCAGGCAGCAGCGTCCCTGGAGAGGGTGTCTGACCCGGGCGCCCACTGACAGGGGATCCACGGTGGGGTCAAGGCGTCAGCGACACGCACCTGTGGGGCCTGACCACGAGGGGGGACCCGCAGAGACGCCACCAGGCTCACCATCTGCCCCTACACTGGCCTGGGGAATGCTCCTGCCCACAGCACCCACTGTGCAGCCCCGGTGCCCAGTGGTCCCATGTCAAAGGGGGGCCCGCACCCCCGAGCCAGGCCTTGTATGAACACACCCCCACTATGTAACCCAGGACAATATCCCACTCACCCGCCGCCTCCCAGGGGTGGTGGAAGGCTTTCCCACGAAAGCCAGTGCTCCCAAAGCCTGTGCGAAGCTGAGGGCCTCTGGAGGACCTGCTCCTATGCCTGAGACAGGACTCCAGCAAGGCTCTAACTTCTCCCCACCCCCCAGCAGGACAGGGCCACTGGGGAGTCACCCCACTTCCACCTCCGGCGGAGACCCAAGCTCGGCGTCCGTGGCCTATGGCCCCCGCCCCCCAGCAGAGCTGAGGCTGAGCCAACCCCAACGACCCTTCCCCACATGAGGTCAGCATGCATGTGATCCAGGACAGGGCAACGACCCCTTAGGGAAAAACCAGGCGGGTCAGAAGGGTGGACCTCAGACACTGCGGCTGGGGCTGAGCTGATGGCCAGCTCCAGCTCCTAGGACGCTGGACTGCGTGGAGGCCCAGGCCACGCTGCTGCTGGAGACCCCTCTGGACAGGTAAAGAGGCAGCCTGTCCCCACCGTCAAGAGCCGTCAAGGTGGCAATGACCAGGACGCCCCCTGGAGAACCCGGTGGGACCTCACCTCCCAGCAGGAACATCGCCACATCTCATTTGTTCACGCATCCAAACCCACAAACTGCCGGGTGTGACGGTGCCTTTCAGAACGCACGTCCCTTCCATGGGAGGTGGGCAGCCCCGGAGCGGGGAGGGGGGACAAGGACCCTGAAGCCCCTGTGCAGGCTGCCCGCCCCGACATGCCCAGCTCCGGCCGCCTGGGGCTCCAGCAGGAGGGATCCTGGGTCACAGCGTCACCACCCAGCACCCCGCTGAGCCTCCCTGGAAACCCTCCTCACAAACTCCTGCTGTGACCTGAATCCCTGCAGCTCCCGAGTCCCACTCGCAGAAAAACGACACGTCACACACGTTACCCGCTCCCTCCCTCCCTGGCTTCCCAGCCTCCAGATCGCAAGCTGCACCCACGGCTGCCTTCATCATCACCCTCAGACCCATGTGCACTGCACCAGTCATCAGCCCCCCCCCCCCCCCCCCGCTGGGACGATCGTGCCCAGCATGTGCCCCACCCTGTGCTTCCCGCCCAGGCCCTGCCCTCGTGGGGAAGCGGAAGGCGATGCAGGGGCTCCTGGCACCAACCTTCCCCAGTGGCCCCACTCATGCACCAGGACAGACACACAGAAGGAGGGAGGGATGCCCCCCAGTGGAAACCCCAGAGGAGGCCCCCTCATCTGGTCACCCCCTTAGTCTTCTGGGGGTAAGCAGTTATACGCCACAGGCCACCAAAAACACCGCCTTCCCCTTGCCGGCAAACACGGCAAGGTCCATGCCACAGCACACGGCAGGAGGCAGAGGGAAGGGCGATACTCACTGTCTTCTCCGGGGCAAGGCATGCCGGGCTGCTCGGGGATGCTCGGGAACACTGCATGGGGAGAGAGAGCCTGCGTCAGCGACGGGTGCCGGTACCCGGGAGGCGGCGGGTCGGGCTGACCACACCCATGAGCTGAGCTGTGTGGCTGATGACCACCTGCTCGGGAGATGCTCGGGAAGGCTGAGGCTTGGGAGCCCAAGAACGTGGGACCCGCCACAGTCGCTCCTACAGGACTTGAAGGCTCAGGAAGGGCAGCAGAGCCGTAGGAGGGATGCAGGTGGCAGAGCACCAGACGAGCCCCACGTTGCTGCCATAGGGAGTGGGAGGCCCACCGTCACTGTGGACCCGGCGGTGAAAGCTCACCTCCGTGTCTCTGTCCCCAGGGCCTCACGATGAAATACTGTCAACTGCTCCAGGTCTCCCATGTAAGTTATGGAAACGAGCTTAGACAGTACAGAAGTGAAAACAAAACAATCTTTTCCTTCGTCTGGAACGTAGTAAGTTTAAAGCTCCACAGCTGAGAATGTTGAAGGCACCCGAGCGTGCTCACACCTCGGCGACAAAGTGGACGACGTGAGCTTTTAGATCTAAGCCAGGTCTCTATGCGGAGCTCCAAAGCCGGGAGATTTTAACCAACCATTAGCCCAGCACTGGAGAAAATGACCAACCGACAGAGGGCGGTGGCCCATCTCGCGCTCCGGCCCACCACGTGGCTGCTCAGCCACGGCTGCCGGAGCCACGCCTTGGGCCCTGGACACCCTACGGGGCCCTGAGAGAGTGGGGGGCGTGGTGTGAACCCCCAATTTAAAGACTACACTGCAACAACAGCGGCATTTCAACTTTCACCCCAGCTCTGGGCCGAACTGGCTAAGGAGGGCTGTGAGCCCCGGACGCCACAGGGAGGGGCGTCTGGTCTGTCCCCAAGCATTGCTGGGGGACCAGCCCCACTCTGCCCGCTCACCATGCACCCAGACCCTCGGAGCTTTGGGAGAGCTGGAGGCAGCTGAGTGAGCCCGGGCTCCCAATGCACTGGGGACGCGGGCCCCGAGGACACACAGCCAGGGCCCGGCCTCTGCGAAAGGGAGCAGGAGCCTCTCGGATTCTGCCGGGAAGAGCAGTTTCTATCTGGGTTAATGACACGTAAGAAAAAACCCAACCTGCGTTACACTCAGCACCCTTAAACTCTCTGCTACCCTAAGATCTTAACCCGTGGTCCTCTGCGTGGCTCCCAGTCCCCCGGCTGGTCTGGCAAAGCTGCTCCGTCCCGGGGACGCAGAGGGCAGCTGTGGAGAGCCCTGCCGCCCGCCCCGCCCGCCCCGTGGGTGGCACTGACCGTGAATGACGAGCCCGTCGCCCCTATGCTGACAGGACAGGCGGAAGGCCTCCTCCAGCTCCATCTGGGAGGACACAGTGCAGGGGTCACCTAGGGGGGCAAGACCCGTCGCTGAGGCTGCTGCAGACCTAAGGCAAAGAGGTCCACACGACACGAACTCCCCCAGAGCAGGGAGAGGTCCCAAGCAGCCAGCCCAGGGCCCCACATCGGAAGCAGTCCACCCACAGAAAAGAGGTGAGTTCACCCACATCCCGGGACAGTCGTGTGCAGAGCTTAGGTTTGCGAGCTTCCGGGCTTGGGCGAGATCCAGAATGTTCTTAGGTCAGTCCCAGCCCGCAGAGAGAGGCTCTTGGCGGTCCATCGCTGGACAGGGGAACACAGACACGCACAGAACCCACGTGATGCTGTCCCAGCAGGAAGGGGCTCCCTGTGCCCCCGGCTGCCAGCTGCAGCCAGAGTCACCCTGAGAAGGAGTCCCTCCCGGGATGCGTGTCTGACAGAGGCAGAGGGGGGTATCGGAGCGGCAGTCATTTGCCCACTTTCCCTGAGAAAATGGAGAGACTCACCCTTCCAAAACACCCACAGGAAAAGCCCCCAGTCTGGGAAAGGACAGTCAGGTGAGGAGGTGAGGACAGGCCCACAGCCGAGACCGGGGCAGTCCTCCTGCCCACGCCCGCCCAGCTGCGGGCGGCCAGCCTCTTCCCAGGACAGACCACGGGACAGCTGTGGTGACCCACGGAGGGCTGGGCCCGCCTCCGACCCCCGGAAGGAGACGCGCCCCTGCCGGCCGTGACCCGGGCTACCTTCACTGTCCACCCACTTGAGGGTGAGCGGCTGCCCCTGGTGCAGGCTACACATCTCTCTCACTTCCGCACAGAGCTCCTCGAAGGTGGTCGCTGCGTCCAGGCTGGTGATCAGCATGTCCCTGGGCGAGAGAGCGCAGATAGGTCACCATGGCAGTGTGTGAGTCAACTTAAATGCAGGTCACCGACTGACCAAATTATTGATGAAATAACTGAGATCTTCCCAGAACCACTGGCCCCGATTTTGTTAAATTAGCACTGGGAAGGCCCTTGCACAGAGGCGCCCCCTACTGGAAGCCGGGCGAGCAGCAGCTCAGGCACCAGGGGCCTGTTGTGCCCAAAAGGTCCGGAGGCGAGTCAAGCCCACGGCCTTCATTAACCTGCAGCAAACCTGGACAACGCAGATGAGAGCATCCCGTCCAAGGACGAAGGCCTGGGGCGGGATGGGGGGCTGGGGGAAAAACTGTGGGGAAAGGAAGGAGGGGAGGGGCGGAATGGAATAATGTAACGACCCAAGGATGCCCTGGAGGGGCCGTTCAACTGCCTCCCTGCACATTTTGTTTGAAAATCAAGTCAGACAGAATGCTACTGCCTTTTATCTCTTTACCCCAAAGCGGGATGCTGAGGCTGGCTGGAAATGGCTCAGGAGTCCAGCGGGGCACTTCCCGCCCTCCCCCGCCCCGAAACAAGTGCTGGTCCTGTCCCCTCACCACAGGGGAGGGCGGGCCCCCACGGGGGTAGGGGGAGGCATTGTGTGGCTGAACTAAGAGGGAAATGCATCCTCAGGGCACAGCTGGGGCTGTGGGGGAAATGCACCCACACCGACACCAGACAGGGAAGGGCCTGGGACAGGAACCGGACGGGCTCTGCCACCTCTGACCCTCAGGATGGCAGCGTCCGCTCAGGGTCAGCGCCGCTGGCTCCTGAACCCCTCAGATGCGGGTTTGCAGAGTCTCCGACCACAGGACAGCAAGGCCAGGGCCGAGAGGGTCTGGGACTTGCCCACCTGCACTGCAGCCTGGGGCCTGGCCCACCAGCCTCGCTCACACTGAGGGCCGCCGGCTGGCCGCCCTTCCCACTGGAACTGCCGTCATCGCTCAGAGACCCTCATCACCTGCCCCCAGGACCCCAAGCACCGGGGCTAATCCAGCCCTTCCCCACCGCTGCGTCTAGGCAGACGGGGACCAAGGCGCAGGCGGGGCGCGCGCTCATCAGGGAGGGCTCCAGGGCGGAGATCCCACCACCACCGGCTCTGTCTCCCTGGGGTCACCCCCACCCAGTGCCCCAGTCCTCCTGCCCCCAGGAACTCAGGAAAGCAGGGTCTGCCGTCCCTTCACCTTTGACCACTCCCTGCCCCAACACCCTCCCCCTGCACTGTGCCAGTAAGTGGAAGCTACTGCCCCCCAGGAAACACTGTGGGAGCACACCACACCAGGCTGGACCACCAAGGGCTCCGCGTCTCCCAGCCCAGCGAGGCGTGACGTCAGCAAGCCCGGGAGGGGCCATCCCTCCCCTCCCCCCACTCCCACCTCCAGTTCAAGGCCCCTGATCACCACCCCTAACCTCACCCCAATCCTGAACTGAGCAGGCCCCCTGAGCAAGACAGAGCCCAGGGCAGGGAGACCAGCAGCCTGGTGGATGCCCCTCCCCAGGCTCAGGTCTCCCGGGCACAGGACCAGCGTTGGGCTTTCACACAGCAGGTCCTGGACAATGCAGACTCCGGAGCGGGAGGCTGAGCTGGGCAGAGAGGGAGCCAGCAGTCATTTCCACAACCTCGCAGGAGCAGGTGTCTGAGGCTCAGCAGGGTCCCCAAACCACCCATGCACGCATCACCCCAAAACCCCCTGGAAAATGCGGGTGCCGCCAGACCCTAGTCAGACTCCGGTGACGGCACGCCTTCTGAAGGCCCCAGTGGGTGGAGGGAGACCATGATCTCAAGCCTTTGGGGGGCCGCAGGGGATGAGAAGGGGTGACCAGAAGAAACCACTGCCAGCAGGGGCAGCTGAAGAACCCCCTTTTCAACAGTGTCTTCCATGTGTCCCACCCTCAGTCCCTGGCCCAACTGCACAAAAACAGCCTCCCTCCGGGAGGCACCAACACCCTATCATCCAGAGCCAGAATGTCACCCGGGCCCACGGGGGTCTGGGTAAGTGGGTGCTGATCTGGGTGGGCACCTTCCAGACCAGCATCTCCCACCTCGGTCCCCCGGGAGAGGCAGGGGCAAGACAGGAAGAGCAGGCAGGGAAGGAACCAAGGCAGCCCAGGGCAGAAAAGCGGGTTGTGGCGGGGGGAGAAGAGGCATGAAGGAGGGGAAGGAAGAGGGGAAAGAGAGGGGAGAGCAGGGAGATGGGAGAGGGAGCAAAGAGCAGAGGTTGGGAAGGGAAGGAAGAGGAAAGAGTGTGGGGCGTGGCCTCATCTGCCTGGGAAACCAGACTCAACAGCTCGTGTTACGCCTGGTAACCAAAGTGCTCTCCAGGGGCCAAAGCCGGGGAGGGCCCAGAACTCCCAGGGGTCCCCTGAAGGTTGCCCACAACCCCCTCCATCCTCGAGCCCTAGCTCAGTGCCTGCAGGGGCCTCCTTAACCTGTCCGCTGGAGGGCCGGGTTCACACCCACCCCAGGCGGCTCTGGGTGTGCACATCCTCTCATTCAGGGTTATCTCTGATTTTGACAAAGTCCCTGGCTACTCGGTTCAAAGATTCCACAGTTGTTCCACAGTTTACACAGCAGCAAGCCCCAGTGCTCCGGCCCTTGGGGGAGCTGGAGACCCGGAGACCCAGAGACCCAGGACCCAGCACCCAGCTGCCGCCTCCCGGGCTCTGACCCGCAGCCTCCGGACCCCTTCAGGTGGGCTCACCAGCGCTTCCCCCAAATCCTTCTTCCCTCCGGCTCTGCCACCAACAGCCCCCACACCTGGCTGAAGAAGGCGGAGGGGCAGGAGAGGCTTGACCAGAGACCCCAGACGAGAAACACTCAGGAGATCAAGAGCCCGAAGCCCCTCCTTGGGCCTCAGGACCGGCCCGGGGGCGCCCCTCGAGCAGACCCCGAATAGTGGGGGTGCCACTCTAGCCAGACCGACAGGCTCCCCCCACCGGGCCGTGGCGAGCTTGACAGCAGCCAGGTCCGATTTCCGGACTCCTGGAGGCCAACACCGTGGAAGGAAAAAGCAGCAAAGGTGCCTGTCCTCCCAGAGCGCCGACTACTACGCGCTCGGGGCGCCGCCCCCTCCATCCCCACCAGGCTTCCCGCGGCCAAGGGCCGCGCACTCCCCGCCGCTGTCGCCGGGGAGACGCCCGCTCACCCCCTTTCGCCGCGAGGCAGGCAGAGTCGAGGGCGCGGGGTGCGGCCGCGGGGCGGACCGTGTCCGAAAGGTCCGGTCCCGGGGAAACCACGCCGAGCGCTCCCCAGTCAGGCGCCCGCCACGCTCAGTCCCTGGCGGCTCAGCCCCGGGCCTTCGCCTTGGTCGTTACGCGTTTCTCACACAGAGAACGCTAGGCGGGTACGTCGGGAAAAGTCAGAAACCCCGACTTCTGAAAGTCGGCCCGCAGCTTCCACCATCCGACCCAAAGTTTCGTCTTCGCAAGTTTGCGCCCTCACGGTCCGGCTAACTTTCCAGGGAAAATGTCCACACTGCCCAGGGCTGAACAGCGCGCCGCGGAGTCACCGCCGCACCCCGCGCGCACGGACGCTCGAGGGGCGGGGGGCGATCCGGGCCGCCTCTCGGCGCTGGTGCGTCGTCAGGGGCGCCCGGGGCCCGAATGCGCCTCGCTGTCCCCTCGACCAAGCGACCCGCGACCAAGACCGCGGCTCTCGGACGCCCGCCGCAGCGCCGACACGGTCCCCGACGGGTGGCGCGGTGCGGCTGCCCCCGCCCCGCCCCGCCCCGCTCCGCGCCGCTCACCCGCTGTAGTGCGCCTTGAGGCGGACGCGGCCGCCGCTCCCGTCCATCTTGGGGCCCGTCCTGCTGGGCATGGCGCGCTCCGGACGCCGTCAGCGCCGCGCCCCAGGCGCTCGGGCCATGGCGCGGGGCCCCCAGCGGCCCGGCGCCAGGTGGGAAGGGCGGCGGAACGCGGAAGGGAGCGCGCGGCGCCGGGGTCGAGAGGCGCCGGCCAACTCCGCGGAACTTGGGCGGCGCGCGGGACGGGGCGGGGGCGCGGAGTCTGGCGTCTGGCCCGCGGGGGGGTCGGAACATGGCCGACCCAGCCGGCGGCCAATAGGCGGGGCGGGCGGTACCGGGGCGGGGGCGGTGGCACCTGCGGCCAATGAGGGCGAGGCGGGGCCTGCCACCTGGGCCAATCCCCGGGGGACCCCGCGGCCGCGGCCCAATGGCGCGGCGCGGGGACACTACCTGTCGGGCGGGGCGCGGCCCACCTGCGGCCAATGGGAGCGCGCGCGGCCCGGCTCTGCCCGGCAACCTCCGGCTGTGACGGCTGCAGCGGATTCGGGGGCTGCCCGTCTGACAATGGCCATTCGGTGCAGTTCGCTCCGAGGCTAGGGGTTCTTAGGTGGGGTCCCCGCGCTGCAGTGCCCCGAGGATTTAGAAATGCCAGCTCTCGGGCCCGGATCCACTGAATCGGAACTCCAGCCGTCTGTGCTAACAAGAGCCGGGCCGTTACAGGGCGAGCGCTCATCTAGAGGGCAGTGGGGAGGGGTCGCTGGTGACCTGGGGGCGGGGGGCGGACAGAGGGAGCTCGGCCTCCCCTGAGTGCGGTCGGGAACTCAGATCCACGGTCCCCCAACGCTCTATGAGGGCATGTTAGCAGTTTCCAGGTGCGGAGACAGAGGCTGCGGGGAGCAGAGACGCCGGCCAACGTCCGGGCGGAGAGGGTTCAGGCTCCGGGCTCCACTGGTTGTCCCGGCCCAGCCGCCCTCCTCCCTTGGGGGATCCAACACCCCACTGCAGGCAAGGCTTGGCCATCCTCGGTGGCCAGCCCCCTGTGCTCCTGGACAAGGAGGCTGACTGCATTTGCCCAGGTCGCCCGTGACCTTCATTTCTGAATCCACAACCGTCCTTCTTGGCATTTGATCTGGACAGTCGCCTTTGAACACCCGCCTCCTCCAGGGGCATGCATCCTCTGCCCCCTCCCCGTAAATGTGGGATTGGGTGGCCCTGAGGAACCCACCCCTTCCTGGCTGCATCCACAGGACCCACAACTGCCGTTAGCAGGACCTCACCTGCCGCCCGCCCTGCAGCCCCCTCGTCCCTGCCACACCTGCCAAACCCTGGCCTCCCCCCCTCCCACCGCCGATCCCCTGCTGATTCACCCCACCCTGTTGGCAACCTCTGACCCTAGACTCCACTCCCTGCCAAGGCTTCACCCCTCCTCACCTGGCCACTCCTCAGCTGGACAATTTTAAGGACTCCCCATTCACTCACTCTTTCATTCCATGGATGCTTCCTGCGCCTCCTCCGTGCCAGGCGCTGCAGGGACCCTGGGGAACCAAAAGGACCACCTCTGCAGTCCTAGAACCCTTGTCCTTCCTAGAGAGAGCCACAGAGAAACCTGTTGACAGCTCACTTCTCACCTACTTAAGGTGATGGGGATCTCTCCCTTCTTAAAAAACAAACAAAAAAAACCCTTGCCCGGCACCCCTCCACCCCCCTGGCCACTTGTGGCTCCTCACTACAAAATTCCTTCCAGGAGCCTCTGCATGCCTGCCTGCACTTCACCTCTCTCGCCGCTTTCTCTGAGCCCCCACCCCCACCCACCAGACTCTGGTGTCTTAAATGCAAAGGTGGCCTGGCCAGGTGGCTCAGTGGGTTGGAGCATCGTCCAGATAAGCTGAGGTTGCCGGTTCCGTCCGGTCAGGGCACAAACGAGGAGCAACCATGCACTGCATGAATGAGTGGGCCAGCAGTTCACCGGTTCTCTCTCTGACTATGTCTCTCTGTCTCTCTCCCTTCCTCTCTCTCTAATATCAATAATAAATTAAAAAACGCACTGGTCAATCCTCAGACTTTCTCTTAATGGACCCTTGCCAGGTACCCTTAGAAACCCTAGAATGCTGCTCTCTCCCGCCCCCCTCCACCCGCACCCCCTCACCCCCTCACCCCCGCCCCATGCTGCTTCCTTCAGTCGGGCTTTGGC
This sequence comes from Desmodus rotundus, assembly GCF_022682495.2. Taxonomy (NCBI): domain Eukaryota; kingdom Metazoa; phylum Chordata; class Mammalia; order Chiroptera; family Phyllostomidae; genus Desmodus; species Desmodus rotundus. Next base: position 599,112 of record NC_071389.1, on the reverse strand, counting down.
TTTGAATGCCCTCCCAAGCTCAGACATGCCTGGTCCCCCATCACACACACCTCTCATCCTGACCGCCCCCACTCCACAGGTCCCTCTCCACCTCTGTTGTGCCAGCGCCGCACCCCCCCCACACCCCGCCCAGGTGCTCAACTTGAAAACCTTGGAGGCCCCTTTGCCTCCTTCCTCTGATACCTCACTCCCCTCCAGCTGCAAATCTGGAACGTTCCACCCTCAACGTACTTCCAGATTCCAACCGCATCCTGCCACCCCCTTGGCGACCACCTGGTCCAGGCCCTGCCCTCTGCGCAGGGATTTTTGCCTCAGCCTCCAATTTCCTTAAAACACGAGCTGGTCTGTGTCATTCTGTCCAGTGTTCAAAACCCCCAGTGATTCCCATCATCCTCTGGAAAAACCCACAGGGCCCGAGAACTAATTTCTTCTGCCCTCACCTCCCGCCATCCGCAGCCTCGCTCACTCCACTCTGGCCACCAGGCCAGCTCTTGCCTCAGGAACTCTGCAGGTTCTGTTCTCTCCCAGGAGCACCTTCAGGTCCCACCTGCTCAGCCCCCCCCAACCCCGTGGGTGACTCCTCCATCACTCTGCATGGGCACACAGGGCTCTGTGGCTGTAGGTGGGGTGTGGAGGCAAACTGGATCTGAGGGTCTGCCATGGGGGGTGCCTTTCTAACCAGGGGAACCCTTGCTGAGGCTGAAGCCACCGGCATCCAGTGTTTCCCGGGCACTGGCCGCGTAGGGGCCTCCCTCCTGGAGGCTGGTGCCTGGGTCACAGCAGCCCCCAGTCCCGGAGAGGGAAGTCCGGAGGAGGGCAACGGCTGTCTGGTTTGGGGGGAGGGAGGGGAGTGTCCTAGGAGGGGGTCCTGAGGGAGGTTCAACCCCTGGGTCTGGGACCACGTGCAGCCCCTGGTGGGAGTGCCCAGAAAAGGCACCTCCCCCACCAGCCTCCCACCCTCCCCCCACCCCCAGGAGGATGGAGGCCTGGGCTTCTGCATTCTCCCCACCAACTCCCACTGCAGGCTGCCCATCCAGGCCCTCAGACCCGCCTCAAAGGCAGAGGGCATGGTCCTGCGGAACAGACAGGCGTGCCCACCCAGCCGCAGTGGGTCCACTGCCTGCTCTGCACCCTAGGGACCGGGCAGGGTGCTTGTTCCAAAACTTTCCACCCAACTCCCCCTCTGGACATGGTGGGGGTTGGGACCTCATCAGCCTGGCTCACCGCTGTGCCCACTCCCAGACCCCCAGTCTCTGGGCACCGGGCACACAGTGGAATGAATGAGTGAGTGAGTGCGTGCATAGGTGAAGCCCCCTCGAGAGTGCTGGGACCAGGCCAGCCTCCTAGGACTTTCCAGGGGTCACTGGGCAGGGTGGCGCCTCTCCTCTGCTCTTCAGTCAGCGGCAGGAAGCCACAGTGTGAGGGCTCCCAGCAAACCCTGGGGGCGGAGCAGAACAAGGGGGCGACCTTTGGACCCAAGTGCTGGCCAGGACAGACCGGCAGCTGAGGGCGGGTCCTCTTCACCTCCCTGCAGTTTCTGCTTGCCCCAATTTCCCCCAGAGACCTCCTGCCCGTCCACAATCACCAACACCTGCTAATTCCTAATGGAAAATCCATGCTCTGTGTGTGTGTGTGTTAAATGGATTATAAAAGTGACACAGGCTTTTGGAAAAACCTCAACAACACAGAAGGGTGTAGGCAGCAGAGCACCCCTCCTAACCTGCCCTGCCCTGCCTCCTCTCCCGACAGCAGGTGGGGGACGTGAGTGAGGAAGACGCCAGCCTCCCAGTCCAGCTTGTCGCCAGGGACTGGAGGGCAGAGGTGCAGGGTGGTTGCCTGGCTGCACTTCCCTGCCAAGCGTGGGGCTGGGGGGTGGAGGAGGGTGGCCAGTCTGGCAGAGGGCAGAGTGGGCCGCATGACCTCCAGCCAAGGTCCCTCCTGCAGGTGGCACCTGGCTCACCTGATTTTTATTTTTTGTTGATCCTCACCTGAGGACAGTTCTTCATTGTTTCTAAAGAGAGAGGGAGAGAAACATCGATTGGCTGCCTTCTTCAGTTGCCTTCTTCCACGCGTCCCGACTGGGGCTCAAACCCACAACCCGGGCTTGTACCCTGACCAGAATCGAACCCACAACTTTATGGTCTATGGGACGACCCTCCAACCAACTGAGCAACCTGGCCAGGGTGTGATTTTCTTTGACAAATGCTCTTTATGGTGGTACTTTCAACCACTTTGAGATCCTTGGGGTGAAGTAAAAGCCAAGCGGACCTTGTGCTCCATGAGACTCATCAGACCCAAGCCTCCCAGGGACCCTGTCCCTCCCATGGGTCCTTCCCCAGAACCCCAGGCAGGTGCTTCCACCCTCATCGGCACCCACAGGCCGCATCCGCACCCGGAATGAGCTGCCTGGGGGATCTGGCACCTCGTGCAGCCGGGGGCTAGGGGTGTTGGTCATCCCAGCGGGTGTGAGGCTGACCCAGTGGGGTGGCAAGGACTCCGCAGGTCACAGGAAGGGCCCAGGACACCTGCTGCCAGGTGTTTGGCAGGAATGCAGCTATGAGAGGCACAGGGCAGCCAGAATTTTCTTTCTTTGTCACAGGATTTGTAGAAACCTGACAAAGTGACGACCTTCACTTCACCCGCTCACTCATTCATTCAACGGATGTGCACTGAGGGCCGACTGGGGGCCCCAGGTTGTGCCAAGGGGCAGTGGGGAGCTGGCCAGACATGGCTGATCCCTCAGGGACCCTGCACACCTGGCGGGGGACAGGCCACTGCTACGGGGTCACACAGACATGGCAGCTCTGCTGGAGAGACCAGGCCTGCCCAGGTCCCAGCAGAGGCCCCTGAGAGGTCTGAGGAGTGAGCCGTGGAATGGGAGAGCAGGGCAGGCAGAAGGCTGGCCTGTGCAAAGGCCCTGTGACCCCAGGGAGCAGGGTGGCCCGCAGGGGTGGGACAGGTGAGGCTGCAGGGATGGGACAGGTGTTGGAGCAGACCCCAGAGTCTCATTCATGGAGGGGGGTGGGGAAGCTCTCAGGAGAAGGGGCTCCCTCTCCTCCTCTCTATGCACCCCCGCCCAGAAGGAGAGCAAAAGGGGCCTCCGTGTCTCTGAGGGCTTCTGGGCCTGGCGAGTGTCTGTGTGTTTCTCTGTGTGCACGTGTGTCTGTGAGCATCTGTGCGTGTCCACGTGACACTCACTGAGGATCGCCTCTTGGCTCCAAACCCACCATTTACAACCTGTGATTACAGACGGATTCCTCCACGGTGAGGGTCTGTGCGGCTGGAGTTTGGACGGGATGGTTCATGGCTCTGGGTTAGAGTTAGGGATCCCGCCCCCGGGCGGCGCCCCTTCCCGGCAGCGCAGTGCTGCATGTTCCCAGTAGAGGGCGCAGGAAAAACACAGCAGGAGGAAGGGGCTCCACTTGCTGGTTCCCCGGGCTGCGTGGGGGGTGCGTGGGCGGTACAGGCTGAGGACATCGGGGGGTGTGCCGAGCCCCGAGTTTACAACGCAGGCCCGAACGCCAGCCTTCCACCTCACCCTACTCAAGCCTCCCTCAGGCCCCTCCCAGCCCCCCCATTCACATCTCCCACCCACCTGTTCAAAGTCTTCATCCTTTACACCAAATGGCCCCTGTTTAAAATTATGGGAAGGCTTCTGCCTTCGAATGGATACATTGTGTGCACGTGTCTGTGCGTGTGTGCGCGTGCGCACCTGCGAGCGTTCTTGTTTGCGCACCAGGGCACGTGCGGGGCGGCAGGGCAGTGTGGAGGGCTGGGGTTGCCGTGTCCAGGGGCTGCAGAAGCGGGGGAAGGCTGAACTGAGGACGCAGGGGCAGCAAGGACGCTGATGGCAAGGGGGGACAGAGCTGGACGCTGCTGTGCCTGGCCTTGTCCTGTGGCTCTTCTCACACGCCCACCGCAGACCCCGCAGTCCGTCCTCCCATTGTAGCCTGAGGCACAGGCACCCCCCGGTCCCGCCCCATTGTCACCCCACGCACTATTGTGACCCCACCCCCGAGGTCCCCTTGGTGTCAGGCGTCAGCTCAGGGACCTCTGGTACTTCTCAAGGATATGGTATCATGGCCCCATTCTCTGGAAGAGGACAGTGAGGGTCAGGGTGGCCCAATGCTTTGTCCAGGGTCACAAGGCCAGCAAAGCCCGGACCAATGGGGTCGCTCGGCTCCTCTCTCCTGGGTGGATGTGCTCCCACAGTGACGCTGGTCTCCTTGGGCCCTAAGACATGCCCATCTGAGCAACGCGGAGGGGGCAGCAGCCGAGGCAGGGAGAGGGGGCCGGGCCCCACTGTCCCATATCCGAGACTGCCTGGGACTATAACAAAACTCAAAGCAGCGGCACAGCTGAGGAGGCAGCACCCAAACCCTCCGTCACCATGGCAATGGGCTGCTATTTTAGCCGCGTGAAGACAGGGCTGCGGTTCACACGAAGCATCACAGGGACATGAAGTGGCTGAGCCGGGTCTGTCCTCGACTGGGGAGCTGAGCTTGTGGGCCCAGCATGAAGTGCTGGGGACCCACCTGTGCCCGCTGAGCCGCCCTCCCCAGTTTCCTTCGCCTTCTGCTCAAGGCCTGAGAGGCAGTGCTGGGCGGGGGTGGCCGCATGCGTGGTATTGCTTGTAAATTTCTCCAGGGTCAGGGTGACAGGCCTCAGGGTGAGGAACGGCGAGGACTCATGCTGTGACCCGTCCTGGCCAAGTGAGGAGGCCTCGCACCACACACCAGGAGGTGTGGCTGGGCCCATCTTCCAGAAAGCAACGGGGCAAAATGCATCCAGAGCCTTAGAGACGTTCCTGTCATTTGGCCTCATCCTCCCACTTCTGGGACTCCGTCTTAAGGGACAAGCAAGCATCTGTGCCTTCCGCGAGTCTGCCTTGTTCGGTGCCGGGTTGCAGGTGGGAGGTGACACCGTGGCTGGCTGCAGAGTGGAGGCAAAGTCCACCATGGGCTCCAAGTGACCTTTGAGATCTGACATTGCACATGCCGGCACATGTGCACATGTGCACACGCAGACACCCTTGCCAGGGGTCCCCGACAAACCAGCACAGGGCCCAGCAGGGGACTGCCCAGCAGGGGGCTTTAGACCGTACTGCCTCCCAGCCCAGCTGTGTCCAGCCTCTCTCAGGAAAGCACCCAACTGCCCCAGCGGGGGGAGGAAGGTCTCCTGCGACTTTGTCACCCGATGTCAGGAGCCTCCTGTGGGCAGAGCCCAGGCTGCCACTACCAAAGGACAGCCAGCCTCTTCTAGAGAAAGCACCCAGCCCTCGCTGGTCCCCGTTACCCCCTCCCCAGGTGGGGCTGCTGGAGCTGACCGACTGTGTTCAGGTTCAGGAGGAGACCTCACTTCTCTCCACAACTCCCACCCAATGGCGGGGAGTGCAGGCGGCTGCAGCTGGGACCCACACCGCGCCGTCCAGGGTGCCACGGCAGGTACCCAGGCACCAGGGAGGTGTTCTTGCTGCCGCTGCTTGAGGAAGCAGTGGTGTCCTGAGCAGACATGACCCATGTGGGGGGACACCCCGCTGAGTGGGGCCACGGCCCCCACGTGGCCCCTTGCACACACAGCAGCCACCTGCAGCACGCTGCACGGCATGGCAGGGTGTCCACTCAGCATGTCTGTGGGCAGCCCCTGCGGAGGGGGAGTGGGCGACAGATGCCCCAGGCCCTCCTTCCTCAGAGGGACAGTTCAGGGGAGCCTTCCACATGCTCTGCGGGAGCCCCCAGTGGGATTGGGACCTGGGCGCCCCAGGCCAGGAAAGCACCTTGTCGGCTCTTCCTCCTTCCTCTGCTCTCCCTACGCCTGTGCTCCCACTCCTGGCACGTCACTGCTGGGCTGGGTTGAATAGTGGCCCCCCAAATTCATGTCTACCCCAAACCTCAGAATGGGACCTCAGTTGGAAATGGGGCCTGCACAGCTGCAATTAGTTAAGATGCGGTCACACTGGACTAAGGGGCCCAAAATCTGAGGACAGGTGGAGAGGACACGCACAGAACCAGGCCACGCGACTCTGGATGCAGAGACGGAGGACGAGCCTACAAGCCAAGCAGTGCGGGGAGTGCTGGTGGCAGCAGGAGCTGGGGAGTGTTGCTGCGGCTGGCTCCCCCTCCGAAGGAACCACCCTGCCCACACCTGGAGCTTGGACTCTGGCCTCCAGACCTGGGAGGCCATAGCTTTGTCTTGTTTTAAGCCCGCCAGTCTGTGGCTCTTTGTTAATGCAGCCCCAGCACACCAATACCCTTCCCCAAATGAACTCTCTGCTCCTAAGCCCTTGTTTCAGGCTCTGCCACTGAGGGAACCCAACTGACACGCCCAGGTGTACCGCCTGCCTCACCTGCAGAGGAGGGGTACCGCTCACCCCGGCTGCAGTGAGAGAAGGAGTTTGGGGCGCTGTTCCCTGACCCTCCGGCCCCTCCGGCCCGGGGGAGGGCTGTCCCCGCTCTCAGGGGGGAACCAAGTCTCCGCTGACAACCTGCATTCCAGTGCCCACCAGGGACCACAGGCAAGGACGCCACGAGCCCCCAAAGATGAACCTGCTGGAATAGGCGCGTGGGGAGTCCGGCCGCAGCCCCGCCCTGGCCTGGCCTGGTGCAGGGAGTGCACAGGCCCCTTCCCAGGCCAGCTCTGCTCAGCTGCAAGCCTGGCTCCGCCCCGGCCTTCAGCCGGCTCCTGTCATCACCACCAGAATAGAACTCAGTGCTTCAAAGGCAGTTTTCCCGTCCCTTTTCCTGCCCTGTAAATACACGGCAGAAATAGCAGCCTGCAGGCTGGAGGCAGTGATTGCTGGTGGCGGAATCAGGCAAAGGCTCCTGCCCGGGTGGGCCTCACTGTGTGGGTGCCGCAGGCGGCACCAAGCTGGCTTTAAATAGCTCCTCGTGGGCCCCGACCGCAGGAGGAGGGCAGCCTGCAAGCCCAGGGCAGGTGGAAGGGGGACGCTGGGGCGGGCAGGGTCCTGCAGCAGCTCAGCTGGCTTGCTGACCTCTGAACCCAGGGGAGCCCAGCAGCTCCGCATACTTGGAGCCCCCCTACAGGTCCCCCGGAACCTGGCAGCAGGCTTAGGGCAGGACCTCAGGTGCTGGGATGAGGGCAGTGTCAGCAGTTTGAGCCCAGCCTGGTAGCTTCAGTGTGCCATCCCCTCCCCACCCCGGGGAGCCCCCAGGGAGGAGGGTTGCAGTGACCCTGCCCAGGGTCACACAGACAGGAGGGTGCCAAGCTGGGCCTGGAGCGCCAAGGGCCACTGCTCCTGCCCAGCCCGCCCTTGTTTGTCCGTCCGTGGAGCTGGCTTGGCCTGACCTGCCACCCCCTGCTGTCCGGAGGTGGCCAGGAGCCCCGGCTGACCCAGATTCAGTTCTGCAGATCCCAGACCACCTGTCCTCTGCTTGCTCCCAGCTCCCGGTCACACTGGAGCCCAGAGACCCGCTCACCGGCCTCTCTCACCCTCAGGATGACCCGGCAGCCCAGTCCCTCACAGCCAGGTCCAAAGGGGCCGCAGGATGTGAGAGGGGTTTTCGGGGGGGGGGGGGGGCTTCGAGCAGGAGCAGGGCTGGGTGGGAAGGTGGTGAGCCCTGCTCTGTGGTTTGGGTAGGGGGCAATGCCCTCCTTTGCCTATGGACAGTCGCCGGTCCTTTGGGGGCCAGCCGAGCCCTGCGCTCCTGTCTGGAGCGCCTGAGCCCAATGGCCACTCTGCCAGCCGAGCCCTGCCTATGGGCGAGCATCCTCAAGCGACTGCGGACCCTGGGGCATGTGGCCCAGCAAGGCACCCTTTCTGATTCACACCAGGTCTCTGACATGTGCCCCTCAAGGTGGCTTGGGGTGGGCCCCCCGGGAGGGGCACCACTGGGCCAGTGGGCCTATGGTCTGGCTGCCACCCTGGGCACTGGGCCCGGCACTGGGCTGACCTTGCCCGCCAGAGCTGCACACCGGCCCCAGCAGCAGCTCCTCCAGCGCTCCTGCCCCCTCCAAGGCAGCACTGGGAATCATGGCCCCCAGCGCGGAGCTGCTTGTCAGTCAGATCTCCAGTGGCCATGGTTGCTGAGCTGTGACCTTGTCATCTGCCTGCACAGGGGCTGGGGGTGTTGGTGGGGATCTGAGGGCCTCTGTTCTCCCATCGCCACCTCCGAGATGGCACGGTCCTGGCACCTGGCTGTGGTGCCTGGCTGAGGAGCCACACCCCGCCCCCGACCTCTGCCCCTCCCACGGATGTCCCAGACGTGGCCACATGGCTCAGCCTCTGGGGTGCAGCCCCCAAGCCCCTCTGTCCTCTCGTCCAGCGAGCCCACGGCTGGAGGAGTGCTGCCAGCCCCCAGGAGAGGAGGCTGCAGCCCTGCTGCGGTGGCAGAGAACGTCACGCCGGCCAAAGGCTTTGCTTTATTTCATGCTGGGACCAAAGACCCATGAACCCTTGTCTCCACCTTGTCACCAGTGTGACGAGCACCGTCCACGCCCAGCCTGTCCCCCTGCCAGGCTCAGTCCCACAGAGCAGGGCCCTGGAGAGGCTTGCTCTTGCAGCCCGGCAAGTGCACAGGCCCCCAGGGGCCCTGCGCCTGCCGGCCCAGCCTCGGGGCAGGCCCGCTCTGCTGCCGGGAAGGAGGAGCTGGCTGGACGTCTTCGGGAGAGGCTGTGGGAGGCCCAGGGCGGCGTCTCAGGGAGGGAGGAGACAGAGCCGCTGCTTAGGGAGGCCCAGGCCGTCCTCCTGTTTCACGTGGCCCGTTCTTGTTCCCACTTTAAACCTCCTGGAGCAGGCCGCTCCCACCCAAGCATCCTCTCTCTTGGGAAGTTCCGGGCTGCAGAGGGCCCAGCCTCACATGGTGTAGGCTGCCCAGTAGATGACGTTGACAGCCGCAAAGGCCGCGGGGAACACGGCACGTGCATACATGTCGATGGTGTCCGCGTCAATGGGCTTGAACAGTGCGCGGAGGCCTCCCTGGGCCCCCGCGCGGGCTCCCCCCTGCTTCCTGGTCTCCCCCGTCTCCACCTCCACCGACCTGTAGGAGCCCAGGAGGTTCCCAGGCATGCGGCTCGGCCGGTGGGACGCCGCCAGCTCCTGGGAGACGCCGGCAGCCGAGAGGGAGAACAGGACAATGGCGTTCCTCACGTCCATCTGCCGGGAGGAGCAGGGACAGGGCTGAGGGCCACCTGACCCAGGCCCCCCGGGGCTGCCACACGAGCGCCCCCCACCCCCTGCCCACCCGCGACCCAGGCCAGCATGCAAGAGCCAGGGAGTGGGGGTGCAGGTGACGTCCCCAGAGCAGTCGGCAGAGGGTCCCAGGCTGTGCCCAGGAAACAGTGGCTGCCTCCCCCCTGTGCTGGGTGAGTGTGTGTGAGTGTTTGGGGAGGGGGCTGTCCTTGGTCCTGAGCTCCAGAAGCCCAGACTGGCCCATCCTCACCTCTGCCCTCTGCTCCATGACCTTGACCTTGGCCTTTTGCTTCTTCCGGTAGTCAGCGTTGAAGTGGGCGAAGGCATATTCCACCAGCGCGGCAAACACGAACACGTAGCAGATCCAGAAGTACACGTCCAGCGCCTTGATGGCCGACGCCCGCGGCAGGGAGGAGCGGGCGCTGACCATCAGGGTGGTCATGGTGAGCACCGTGGTGATGCCTGCAGGAGTCGCGGGGCTGGTCTCGGCACTGTGCTGGCCCTGGCCCCTGGCCTCCCACCAGCCCCCCGGAGGACAGGCCAGGCCGGTACCTAGAGACACCCTGGCCGGCACGGCGGCCTGGCTGATCCAGAAGGAGACCCAGGACATGGCGACCAGGAGGACGGAGGGCATGTAGGACTGGATAATGTAGACGCCCCGGTTCCTCCGCAGCTGGAAGTACAGGCTGAGCCTCGGGAACTGGCCGGCTGCAGACAAGACCCTGTCAGGGCCCAGCACCGTCCCTGCCCGACCCCTACCCGCCACCACACACCCTGGTGCTCAGGGCTGCGGCCACTCTCACAAGGAAGGAGGACCCTAGACGCCGGCCTTCTCCACCTCCCCACACAGCCTGGCGGGCCAGGGGTCTCCCCAGCCCTGGGCCTGGCCTTCTGAGAGAGGCTGCCTCACCGCATGGCCACCCAGAGGGAGGTGCAGAGGAAGAGTCCACCACTGTCCCCTTGCTGGCCCAGGGGAGACCTCTCCTCTCCTGGCCTTCCACCATGCACGGCCAGGCTCCAGGAAAGAGCAAGACTGGGCTCCCAGGCCCTGGTGGCTGCATAGGAGGGGCCATGCCACAAGGCAGCCCCCAAGGCTTGGCCCCTGAGCCCCTGCAGTGTTGGGGTCCAAGGAGCACCCCACACTCCTCAGGTTGCTCCCCAAGTCCAGAGTGCTGCCAGCCCCCAGGAAGCGACAAAGGGCTGAGGAGTAGATGGGAAAAAGCTGACCCACATTCACCCTGTGCAGCCTGTGCCCCAGCAGCACCCTCAGGGCCCTCAAAGCCGGCTGGCGCTCAGCTACATGCCCAGGAAAACCAGGAGCCCGAGCACAGGAAGAGGCCACGAGAGGCCGCAGCACCTGACTTGAAGTTCATCAGCTCCGTGGTGAAGCGGTAGCGGGTGATGGTGAACTGGGCCAGCTGCAGCTTGTCCAGCCCGTGGATCTGCTCCTGGTTTTCCGACCAGTAGTAGATGATGTCCTCGGACGAGTAGCCGTCTGCAGGAAAGCCCAGCGCCCTCAGCCCCCGGCAGCCCCCACAGGAGCCCAGCACAGCAGCAACGCCCAGAGCGAGGAGGCCTCGGGAGGTGGACAGGGCCAGAAGAGCGGGCAGGCCACCATCGCCAGGTGACCCGCGGGGGCTGCCACGGTGGCCTGGCTGTCCTGGGCGGGGCACCGAGCCGAGAGAGGCGGGCAGGCTGCTCGGGCCTCACAGCCCCTTCTGTTCCTGCCCAGGCTTCTCGCACCATGGACGCCCCATCCCAGACGCCTCCCTGCGGCCGAGCCAGGCCAGCCGCCTTGGGCCCGGACAGTCTGAGGCCCCTGCCCACCCACAGCCAAGGCCCCGGGGAGGCAGGCGGCACTCACAGCTCTCCAGGTGCAGCGTGCACTCCTGCTCGTCCAGGGGGTACTTGGCCAGGTCCATGTCACAGGCCACCGTGGAGGTGATTCTGTGTGGGAGGTTCCCAGGCATGAGGCCAGGCCCCGGGAGCTGGCAGCTCCCCTGGCCCGACAGGCTTAGAGGCCCCCCCGCACCGCCCGGAGGGGCGTCTCCGGGAGCCCCCGCCTCGGCGTGGTGCCTGCAAGCTGTGGTGGCGAAGAGCCGGCTTCTGGGTGGAAACCGAGAACTGACCACTTTACAGATACTTGTGGTTCCTGTCCTTCAGGAGTGAAGGACTGGATTCCATTCACTTTCTTCATCCTGCAAGATGCTGGACTTTGTGGCTAGGGCAGGGCCTAGGAGGCCGGCCCAGCCGGGTGCCCAGCCCACCCCGTGGACAGCCCCAGGTGTTCCCGCTGACCGTGAACGGGAGATGGACCAGCTGCCAAGGGTTCTGATTTCCCAAGAGAATTTAGATTCCTGTGTAACCCTGCTGACTTTGGAAATGTTGGCAATTAATTCCATTTTCATACGGCACGTGTCAGAGAGCACGTGTTCAAACACGCGAACACACGTGTTCATAGCAGTGTAGCCCACGACTGCCAGGAGGTAGACGCAACTCGGCGCCCATGGGTGGACGGGTGGATGCAGACACTGGGGGACTGGCTACGGGAGGTCAGCCAAAAGAGGAACGAAATTCCAATCAGCGTCAGGACATGCGTGAACCCCAAAGACGATTCGCCGCGTGAGAGCAGGCAGCACAAAGGTCACACGGCGTGTGACTCATTTTCCACAAAGGCTGCAGACGAGGCAAGAGCACGGAGATGGGGCAGACTGGTGGGGCAGATGGGGGTGGAGAGAGCCACCGCTGAGCCAGTACGGGCCCCCTTGGGGGGTCTGGACCTGAACAGGGGTGGTGTTTGCACAAGGCTGGCGACGTGCTAGTGCCACTGCCTCGTTCGTGTCTAAATGGCTCATTTTACAGACGACAGCTGGTGGGGGGCAGGGGGCGGGGCAAAGCAGGAAAAGGACTCATGGGCGTGGACAGCAGTGCGGGGACTGCTGGGGGGAGGTGGCATCAGGGCACCACACGCTAATGGGGGAAAATACAATGGAGATTAAACCAAACATAAATGGCTCACTTCATGTTGGGTGAATTCCACCCCGATGCTAATTCTGCCAGCTCCCTCCTGGGCAGCCACCTCAGCAGCGGCCACATCCTGAGCGGCTGGCTGCTGGTCATTGGAGGGTGTGACAGCCCCCGTCCCCAGCAGTGGGTCGTGGGCTTCCCCGGAGGGCAGGCAGGCTCACCGGATGCTGTACAGGATCACGCCGTCTGGCTGCAGCCGGATGAGTTTGTTCTCCACGGTCACGTCGTGGAACCAGGCGGACTTGGCATTCACGATGAAGGTGTCCGGGAGCCAGAGCTTGTCCACGAAGCGGCTGTCCAGGCCCAGGGTCTCGTTGGTGTGGTTGTAGGACAGCCTGCTGTCCCGCCAGCTCTGGTGCAGGAACACGGTCATGGTGTACTCCTGTGGGGGCAGGGGGGCCCCCAGCCGTCAGCCACTCTGCCCGGGGACGCACAGTCACAGGTGGGACGGAGGCTGGCGGCACCTACCATGTTCACCTCGGATATGTGGTCGATGCTGGCCACCTCGATGGCAAGTGCCACGTTCACAGGGGGGCCTGCGAGGAGGGAGCAGGGCTGAGACCAGACCCCAGCACCCCAGGCAGGCGGGGTGGGAACAGGCAGGCGTTGTGTGGAGAGGGCCGTCTTGGTGCAAGTCCACAGCAAGGCCTAGAGGGCCCACCTTCCCCGCTGGACCCCCAGGGGCAGCACTCCAGGTATGACACAGCCTCCGGGGAGCCAGCCCAGAGCCAGGGACCACACACACGCATAGCGGGGCCCTGGGCCCCAACTGCCTGCCTGCTCACCTCCGATGCCGGGCCGGAAGTTCCGGGCGTAGCCCTCGATCAGGCCGTCCAGGTTGGGGAGCCAAGATATCTCCAGGTTGGAGCCGACATAGTCTCCGATGTCATTCATCGCTCTGGGAAAGCAAGGCCCACTGGTCACAGGCGCGGCCCCTGGGATGGAACCTGGATCCCTACCTGAGGCGGCCACTCTGTGCGGGGCACGTGGGCTAGCGGGGACAGGGAGGACCACCCTGAGAGCCCCTCCAGGCAGGAGTCACGCCAGAAACGGCACCCAGGGAGGCCCAGGGCCCAGGGCTGCTCCATTCTTCCCCCCGTGTCTGCCCTGCCGGCTCAGCCTGGATGGAGGCTGCCAGGGCCCGGCGGAGCCCTCAGCCTGGCCTGCACCCTCTGGCTCCCTCCACAAATGACTCACGGGGGGCAGCTAGCCCAGAGCTCCCCATCAGACAGACCACAGTGGCCTTGACAAGGGCGCACATCAGCCTTGCAGCCTCTGAGGTGAAAGTCCCCTGCAGGAGGTGACTTGGGAGAAAAGGTGCCTGACCTGGAGGCTGGGGAGGGGCAGGGGAGGGCCTGGATGGCCCAGGGGCAGGTGCAGCCGGCCTCCTGCTCTCTGTCCCTTGCCGACAGGCCCAGGCCTGGCCCCAGAGTCACCTGCCTCACCAGGTGCTTCTGGAGCTCAGTCTGACTCCAGGAAAGCTGGGGCCTTAGCTCCTGGTTGCAGGACAATCCCACTGACGGCCTAGCAGGGCCACAGCGAGTGTCCCATGCGTGGCAGACACCTTGTGTCCACACACATGCTGGACAGCCGGACACACCAAGCTCCCCAGAAGCAACATCTGCCCACCCTCCTTCTGTGCACCTGACCTGGGGTGAGCAGTGGCCCCCAAAACTCCTGTCCACCCAGAACCTGGGAATGGGCCTCCTATGGACACAGGGTTGCTGTGGCTGTGACTAGTTGAGATGAGGTCGTGTTGGGCAAGGGTGGGCCCCATGCCACCTGAGTACGGGGGCTGAGGCGGAGTGTTGCAGCCACAGGCCCGCGGGCCAGAGGCACCGGGAGCTGGGAGAGGCTTGGAACGGATTCCCCTCCTGGCCTCAGAAGGAAGCAACCTGCTCACACTGTGGTCTTGAACTTATAGCCTCCAGAAGTGGCAGAGAACAAATGTCTGTTGTTGTAAGCACCCAAGTTTGTGGTCACTGGTTACAGTGGCCCCAGGACACTCACCCCCCTCCTCCAGCCCATGGGGAGGAGCACACACAGTGGGGGAGACAGGGCACCTCCCCTAAATTGCAGAGCTGGGGATGACCAGGGCCATTCAAGAATAACACTCCTGTTATTCTCTGAATCGCTTCCTTTCCGACAAGGTGACTTTGGGCCCCAAGCCTGATCTGAGCTCATGCGGGACACCTGAGGGGCCAAGATCTGGATCTGGGATGGCCGGGAATCCTGACTTTGGGGCTCCCTGTGCCTGGAGACAGACCAGCCAGCCAGCCCTGACCGTGGGCCCAGGTGCCCACTCCAGGCCCTTCCTTCTGTGGTGGCAAGAAGACCAATGTCCCTTCTGGGTCCCCCCTGCACAGCTGGCCAGCCCTCCCCTCCCAAGGGTGGGGGCCACACCCCAGCCTGGCCTCCTGCTCCCCAGAGACTGTCTCCTTGTCATCTGCGGCCTGGCACCCAGCTCCTGCTCTGCTGTGCAGTCCGCGAAGCCAAGCTGAGGCCCATTCCCATGTCCAGCCGCCACGTCCAACCCCTTGCCTAGTGCCCCATGTGGGCCCACTACAGCCCACACTCCGGCTCCCCCTACTCCTCTGGAGCCAACCAGGGCCTCCGCCGAGCCTCTGTCTCCATCCCCACCCCTTCCGGTCCACCGCCCCTCATCTGGACAAGCTCAGCACTGTCTCACCCTGGCCCGCACGCCCCAGGCTCTGGTTTCAAAACCGTGCTTCTGGTGGGAGACTGCACGTATGCCCTGGGGGAGGGGTGAGTGAACGCCGCCACGCTGGGATGGATGCACCTGAGACGGAGAGGGGCCTGGCCCAGCCTGGGGCCCCCCAGGGACCTTGTGTTTCTGGAGTCGCAGTGGGTGGAGGCTGGAGTTCCAGGGCTGAGCCTGCAG